>NW_007247881.1:96284-127610 GCF_000164805.1 Carlito syrichta | reverse complement strand
AGGATTCTCTTTTTTTTTTTTTTTTAGTTGTAGTCTCATTCAGTTACCATGACTACAGTGCAGCTCAGGGCCATCCCAGCATCAAACTGCTGGGCTCCATTGATCCTTCTGCTTCAGCCTTCCAAGTAGCCAGAACTACAGATGAGTGCTACGATGCCTGGGTATTGTTTTAAATTTTTCTTGTAGAGGTGATGTCTCGCCAAGTTGCCTGGGCTGGTCTCGAACCCATGGATTCTGGCAGGATATTCCATTTTTTGTTGAATCTGCAGGTACTGAAAATCACCCAGTTCCTTTTCTTATCTAATTTTGCTTTCAGGAGAAAAAGAAATCCTTCTATCAAATGAATTCTCAGCAACCCCTTCAGCAGCCTGCTCTGTGGACAAGCACAGTGCTGTCTTTGTACAACAGAGAATGTCCAGTTCTCTTCAAACTGATAGAGATGAGTTCTTAAAATGGTGAACATCCAGATTTCTCCTAATGGATGAATATAATTTGTTAGACCTGGCTCAGTAATGGCATCACCAGATCAAAAACATTGTCCTTTGGGGGTTCTAGAGAATATGTCATTGGGAGCCTGTTTTAGAATCTCATGTGCTCCAGGGTCATTGAGTGCATAACATGAGTCTTTAATTTTTTTTTTTGAGTTGAAGTCTCACTCTGTCCCACAGGCTGGAGTACAGTGGCATACTGCTGGTCACTGTAGCCTCGACCTCTTGGTCTCAGGCGGTCCTTTAGCCGCAGCCTTCCAAGTAGCCGGAACTACAGTCGTGCACTACTACACTTGGCTAAGTTTTTTGATTTATTGTAGAGACGAGGTGCTGCCAAGTTGCCCTGGCTGGTTTTGAGACCCCTAGCTCGGGCAGTCCACTCCCCTCAGCTTCCAAAAGTGCTGGGACTACACCAAACCTGGCCTAGAGTCTTTAATATTCTGATATGCAAAGAGAGCCTCAGAGATCGTGGACTTCTCGCATTTGTGTATTCTCTTTTGTCTTACACTCTCCCTCTTTTTTTTTTTTTTGAGTTGGAGTCTCACTCTGTCACCCAGACTGGAGTGCAGTGGCCACTCCCAGCCACCGCAGCCTCGACCTGCTGGGCTCCGGCAATCCTTCCGCCTCAGCCTTCCCTTTTTTTTTTTTAAAGCAGGATTATTGAGGACAGAAAACCTCCCACAGTGGGAGAAGACCTGAAGGATTTACCAAACTCTCTCCTTTTATTCAGGGGCATGGAGGAGCTTATTTCTTTTTTTTTTTTTTTTTTTATTCATTTATTTATTCATATATTTATTCCTTTTTACTTTTTACTCTTCTTTCAGGGGGCTTGTTTCTTTGTTACGTGGGTGTGGCACTGGCCAGTTTGTCCAACATGTCACTGGTGGATGTAGATTTCCCCAGCAGGTCAAAAAATGTGGCTCCCCTTTAAACTACTCACAGGGTACATTGAAGTGTTTTGCTGCCTCCACAGACTAGGACGGAGTCCTGCAGCTCAGCGATCAAGCCACCAGGCCTCATTCTTGTACTACAGTTCCCAGCACGCTCTGCGATGCACCACACATCCTGCTCCTCCCCCCAACTTCCGGTGCAGGGAGGCAGCGCAACCTCAAAATGCTACAAGAAAAAGACATGCTTTTCTTTTTTCTTGCCTACTCCATCCCTGTTGCATCACATCTGCTGTCATTCAAGATCAGAAGGGTGGTGACCTGTTACCTTATCCAATCAGTGGATGCCAGTTCGGAAGTTACCCAATCAGAAAGGAGATTAAATCGAGTTGGTGGCTTCCGGGTTCTGACGCGGCCTTTGTTTTCTGGGCCTGCGGAAGTGCCCAATCATCTCGGAAACAGTCACATTTCTTTGCTTCTTCCTTTTTCGCCCTGTGAAATGCAGGTCCGGGGACTCAGTAAGGAAGACGCTGGGACACCCAGAAGCCGGGAGATGGTGAGTATGGGTGTGGGTGCGAGAGCGAGAGGCAGGATGGACACGGATACAGATGACCCGGCTGTGGCCGACCGGCCTTCCCCTCACTTCTGATACTGAACCTGTGCCCGCCGGTGGCTCAGCCCCGGTCCCCTCTTCACAGGGTGGGTCTGGTTCGGTCCCCAGCGTCTTGTCCCCATGGCGACCTCGCTCTACTGGAGGCTTCTCCAGTATGTATGTGTGAGACCCAGGAGTGTCGTGGGAGGTCTGACCCGTGTGGGGACCCCTGGGGGAAGGTGTTGTGGTCCTGGCCCCATCCGTCTCTCTTCTTATAAGGTAAACGGATGCTCCAGCACAGTGTTAAGGGGTTCCCTTGGGCCAACAGCGGATCGTGAATCCCTAAGTTCCAGTCAGGGCTTATAGTCTGTGGTCTCCCGAGGTCTTGGGTGTAAAGGCTTGTAGAAGAGGCAGGGTGAAGTCCGCTACGGTCAGGTGCCGGTGGGGGACAGCCCCACAGTCGCGTGATCTGGAATATTCAGGTCGATATCCCTAGGCCAAGTCATCAGGGTTGCTAGAATACTGGACAGGGTGAGGGAAAATGAATGGACCAAGGGGCGCAGCCCCTTGGGGCTGGCAAGCCAGAGGTGCGCACTGGGAACCCAGAGATCCGAGTAAATTGCAAAGAATTGCAACACATAGAGATGAGAGAAGAAAAGACTTATTTAAGAAGAGTTCACCACCCAGAGTCCTGGCTTATATCCTTTTCTTGGAGATGTTGTACGTGACTGCTGTGACTTCCTTGTCGACTACATGTGGATGTCTTGGAGATCCTCTGACATAGACCCATTAAGGTCTGTCCATATTATCATTGCCCCTAGAGAAGGGTCCGGCAAGGATTCTAATTCCCCTGCACCTTCCCAAACGACATTCCTTAGAGGTAGTGGAGGGTGCACCTCCCCTTATCTCCTAGGCATTCCCAGTGAGTAGCTGTGGGGGATCCTTGGCTTCCCTGTAGATAGTGTCCAATTTACTGGAAGATCGAATCCCCCTCTGAGTGGTTATAACTTTTGTAATTACAAGTTTTATGCTTTTACAGTCCTTGCCCCATGCATGATGTCTTAGGTCTTGTAAATTCCCTTTACTCTAGGAAGCTTGATTGTCACTATGAGATACTTCAGATACCAGGAAGTCTGTTTCTGAAAAGACAAAGTCGATAAAGTTAATTTTACCTAAAATGTGTATTTTGCCAAAAGCATAGCTTCTACTTTCTCATCATTGTGTCAGAGTTTCAGAACAAGATGAAAAGTGGCTTCCCACTCTTGGTCTGACCTTTCAAGGGTCAGTTTGTCACCAGGTCCATACTTGGTTTTGCCTGGTGAGACAGCCAAAGGCAAGACAAGGAGTTGGAACAGGGGCAATGACTTTATTTAGAGGACCATTAATACCATGAATATGAGCGGCCAAGACCCCTCTTGGGTTTTGTGTACTTTTTGGGGTTTTTTTCCATGTCAGTGGTGAGGCAGGGAGAGGAGAGAGAATTGCTTGAGTCCAGAAATTTGAGGCTAACCTGGACAACATAGCACATCTATGTAGCTATAAAACTGAAACAATTTTGCCAAGAGCGGTCGCACATGCCTATAGTTTCAGATTCTTGGGAGCCTGAGAAGGAATAATCTGTAGAACTCAGGAGGTCAAGATGGTGATAAGCTCTGTGGAGACACTTCACCCCTGCCTGGGTTATGGAGTGATACTCAGACTCATAAAATACATTGAATTTAATTTTTTAAAAATAAAATCATATCTTCAACAAGTAGATGTGACTTGTCCAGATAATCTCATCTGAATAGAAGTGCTGGAGGAAGTGGTGGCAAAAATGACTCGTTATAAGGTAAATGTGTTCCAGGTCAGGGGCTGTGTCTCTTTTTCCTACTAGAATGTCATGATTTTATAGCGTGCCAACGTTGACTGATACTCATCTGTTTTCTTATTTTATTTTTATTTATTTATTTATTTATTTTGAATTGGAGTCTCACTCTGTCACCCAGACTGGAGTGCAGTGGCCATTCCTAGCCACCGCAGCCTCAACCTGCTGGGCTCCGGCGACCCTTCCGCCTCAGCCTTCTAAGTAGTTGGAACTACAGGCACACTCTCCCATGCACAGCTAATTTTTGATTTTTATTGTAGAGGTGAGGTCTCGCCAACTTGCCCAGGTGGGTCTCAAATCTGCAGACTCAGGTAACCCACTCACCTCTGCCCCCCCAAAGCGCTGGGATTACAGGCTGAACCACCGAGCCCAGCCTGTTTTCTTATTTTTAAAGTTGGAGTCTCACTCTGCCACCCAAGCTAGAGTGCAGTAACATCCTCCATCCCCCATAGCCTCGACCTGCTGAGCTCAGGTGATCCATCCACCTCAACCTTTCAAGTAGCTGGAACTATCAGCACACACCACCATGCTCAGCTAACTTTTTGGTTTATTGTAGAGATGAGGTTTTCTGAAGTTGTCCAGTCTGTTCTCAAGCCTATGGGCTCAGGCAATTAATCCTCTCACCTCTTTCTCCCAAAGTTTTGTTATTATGGGCAGGAACCACCATGCCTGGCCTTCATATGTATCTTACTCTACTTTAAAAGTGTGTATTCTGCTGGGCTTGGTGGCTCTGCCTGTAATTCTGCACTTTGGGAGGCTGAGGTGAGTGGACTGCCTCAGCCCGAGGCTTCAAGACCCGCCTGGGCAGGTTTGCGAGACCTCATCTCAACAATAAATCAAAAAATTAGCCAGGTGTGGTAGCATGCACCTATAGTTCCAGCTACTTGGAAGACTGAGGTGGAAGGATCACTGGAGCTCAGCAGGTTGAGGCTGCAGTGCTGGAAGCATGCCACCGCACTCCAGTCTGGGTGACAGAGTAGGACTCCCAACTGGAAAAAAACAAACTCTGTATTCCCTTGGATTTTCTGTCTTTATTTATTTTGAAGATGTGGGTACAATTCAGGGTTATGTATACAAATGTCCATTATGCAGGGATGCTTGCTGATGAGGTATGCCCCACACTCCCCCAGCAGTATTCCACTTTCACTCTTTTTTTAAAGTCACTATCACATTGTTTTTTCAAGTCCTTATTATGGGTGATAACATCTTTCAAACTTTTTAGGGATTTCCAATTTAAATATTTGTAAAAATATTTGTTTTCTTTACAACACAAACAGCTGTTTGTATATCAGTACAAAACTCAATTGATAAACTGATTAGAGGATTATTGGTTAATTATACCATTTAATCTTTCTTCCAAATCATTTATTTTTACTTCTACTGTTTTTCATGTTTCAGAAATATTTTACACGTTTTTATAATTTGATCTTTAAATGTAAAATTTTTTGTAAATTTCACAATATCTTTTTAATCTATAAACAAGATTATATGTCTTTCTCATTTTTTTTTTTGAATTGGACTCTCACTCTGTTGCCCAGGCTGGAGGGCAGTGGCATGCTCCCGGCCACTGCCGACTCAATCTGTTGGGCTCCAGCAATCCTTCCGCCTCAGCCTTCCAAGTAGCTGGAACTACAGGCGAGCGCTACAACGGCCAGCTGATTTTTTGATTTATTGTAGAGATGAGGTCTCATCTGCCCAGGCGGATCTCGAACCCACGGGCTCAGGCAATCCACTCACCTCAGGCTCCTAAAGGCTCGGGATTACAGGCTGAGCCACTGAGCCCAGTTCATCGATTTTATTAATGTGCCTAATTGTATTGATGGATTCCCAACTACTGAATCTCCTAAGTATCACTGACATAAAGGAAGCTTGATCATGACATAATGTTGCAACATGCTGACACAATGTTTCTACTAATTTTTACTTTTTTTTTAAAGTTAGAGTCTCACTCTGTCACCCAGACTGGAGTGCAGTGGCTGCTCCTGGCCTCTGCAGCCTTGACCTGCTGGGCTCTGGCGATCCTTCCACCTCAGCCTTCCAAGCAGCTGGAACTACAGGCGCGCACTACCACACCCAGCTAATTTTTTGATTTATTGTAGCGATGAGGTCTCGCCTGCCCAGGCAGGTCTCGAACCCGTGGGCTTAGGCAATCCACTCACCTCAGCCTACCAAAGGTGCGGGATTACAGACTGAGCCCCTGAGCCTGGCTCTTTTTTCTATTACTTTTATTTTATTTTTTGAATTGGAGTCTCACTCTGTCACCCAGAATGGAGTGCAGTGGCCGCTCCTGGCCTCCGCAGCCTCGACCTGCTGGGCTCCGGCAATCCTTCCACCTCAGCCTTCCAAGTAGTCGGAATTACAGGTATGCGCTACCATGCCCAGCTGATTTTTTGATTTATTGTAGAGATGAGGTCTCGCCAAGTTGCCCAGGTGGGTCTTGAACCCACGGGCTTAGGCAATCCACTGACCTCAGCCTCCCGAAGTGTGAGATTACAGGCTGAGCCACCAAGCTCAGCTCACATAATGTATTAATCAAAAATTTTTTGGCCACCTCCTGTGTTATGTGAACTACAGACATGTGCTACCAGACCTGGCTAATTTGTTATTTATTGTAGAGAGGAGGTCTTGCCAAATTGCCTGGGCTTGCCTCTAACCCACAAGTTCACGCAATCCTCTTGCCTTGGCCTCCCAAACTGCTGGGATTGCAGCTTGAGTTACAGAGTCTGCCTTTTATTTTTTTTTTAGTAGGAGTCTCACTATTTCCCCTGACTGTAAAGCATTGGCACACTCATGGCCACTGCCTCATCAACCTAGTCACGAACCTACCACTTCTGCCTTCCAAGTAGCTGGAACCAGAAATATGCACCACCATGCCTCACCAATTTTTTTTTTTATTTATTGTTTAAATGAGGGTTCACCAAGTTTCTGCAGTTGGTTTGGAAATTATATGCTGAAGAAATACTGTCATCTCCTTTTCCCAACATGCTGGGATCATGAACATGAGCCACCACACTTGTCCTGAAAGATTCTTAGTGATTATTATCATGGGGTTGTCCTTGTCTTACATATTATGAGGTTTTCTTTTGATTTGCCAAAAAGTTGGAAAGGTTGCCAAATTGGTCTACAGTAAAATGTCTGAATGCTTTCTAAAAGCAGCCTATGGGAAATTTATCTCTTACCTGTGTTAGCTACCCTGCCTTATTTTGACATTTCATGGTTACATTCGCTGTTGTTTTAGTCTAAGACTTCTCTTCTTCCAAGATAAAAATTTTAGGAAATATATTTAAGTTGATTAGGTGAGAAGTCTCTTTGCATTTTCCACAAATTGCTGGTATTGAGGGGAAAAGACAGAAATGATTCCTGTCCTCTGTGAAAGTGTAAACTGTGGTGAGGTGGATCATTGTCATGGGAATAATGCAAGATTGAAACAAAGGAGAAAGTAGAAAGAAGCAAATTTTAATAATCACCTTTCACACTTGGAAAGGGTGTAGACAGAGACAAGTGAGGTGTGGAAGGGCCAAAAATTGGGATTTTTAAAGGTCTTTGGGAAAAGCGGCTTTAATCCCACAGGACTGTCCCAGGCCATTGGTCTTTGATGTTAACTGTAGCCACATGAGTTTTATATTTTGCTGGTTGCCAGGCATTAGCATCTTATCCCTCAGGTGATGGGCTACATGGGAGGAGTCAAGGGAAAGGGGTTTTCAACCTAATCAACTTAAATGTATTTCCTATAAATTTTTATCCTGGAAGAAGAAAAATCAACAGCGAGACTTGTAAGATGTTTGAAATCCACAAACTTCTTGACCAAAACATGTTCTTATTATAATTTCTGTGACTTCAGCCAGCCATGAGGTGATCTTTGATTCCCCCTTGACAAGGACCTGAAAGTTTCCTAGAGATTAGTATGAAAACCTTGAGTTGAAAGTTTGGTTGTTGGGTTGCTCTAGTTTTGCATCTGATGGAGATTTATTGAGGGGAATGAGGTAGGCTGCCTCTTTGCCTGCAGAAAATGTAATCTTAAAATGTCTTAATGCCTCCTAAATCCTGCTTATTGGAAATTAACTATGTCTAACCTATGCTTGCTTCAAAGCATGTCAGTCTAAGGAAAAATGGTGATGCTGAGGCAAATGTGAACAAGTTTATTCTTAGTTTTTTAGAGTTCCTACTTTCATTCTGGATTAAGTTTCACTTGTAAGAGGAATAAAAAATTATAAAATATCTCACCTAGTGAGAAGGTGTAAGAACCCACATGAATCCTCTTAGGCACATGGTAGAGCAAGTTCAGTATCTCCTGAGAGTGTAGTCACCAGGCAATTCAGTTAGCAGGACTGTGAAAGAAGATACCCCAAGTCATAGGATGGCCTGACTTGACACTTAATTCAGGCTTGTCTCTGTGTCAGTGCCTCTACTACCTGGGTTTATACCCTTTAACAAAAAATGGATCCACTTATCTTACATCCAGTTATTTACCATAAAATGTGTTTTATCAATAGAGATTGAAAAGTTTTTTTTAAAAATTGTAGGCAAGATATAGATGTCTGGAAAAAGTTATACATCTAATGCTGTGTGCAGTGCTTATAATCCCAGCACTTTGGGAGGGTGAGGTGAGAGGATGAGGCCATGAGTATGAGATGGGCCTGGGCAACTTGGCGAGACCTCATTTCTACAATAAATCAAAAATATTAGCCAGGATCCAGCTGAAAACTAGAATTAAGCAATAAGATAATATGTAACAGAAATATTCTCTAATTCATTAAGTCTGAGAAAAAAAATGAAATGAAATTCACTCTGCCAGTGTACACACTATTTTTGTGAATGATAAAGCAGAAATTTGGGCATCAACACATGCATGTACAATTTTGAGTGCTATATTTACATACCACAGAATAAGTTGCATATACTGCTCAGAGGGAAAATTCACAGTAGGTTGAAAAGTCCTCATCAAGTTTTAATGTGTACAAAATGAACTGAATATATTTTTAAAATGCAAATTATGATTCAGGAGATTTGGAATTTGCCTGAGCTTTAGCACTTTTTTTTTTTCAGTTGGGTGGTCTCATTCTCTTCCCATGCTGGGGTGTAATGGCATATTCACAGCTCACTGCGGCCTCGATCTCCTGGCCTGAAGGATGCTGGGACAAATTGGTATCAGGTGCCAATGCACACAAGTGCAACAAAACATGCATGCTGAGATTTATATGCCCCAAAATACTATATTTTAATATCAATCTAATAATAAAGAATAATATCTTAGGCAGAAATCCATGTACAGGTACCTCCCATGGTGTGTGATCTAAAAAACTATTTATATTGTTTGTTTTTGGCATTCTAAAGAGCAACTCTCTTTTAATAATTCTTTATTCAGTCATTTTGGTGTTGTTCTGGGCAAAAACTGTCATCCTGTTTCTCCATGGAGATGATGGAGCATCATGTGAAATCTTTTTTATTTTATTTTATTTTATTTTATTTTTTTGAGTTGCAGTCTTACTCTGTGACCCAGACTGGAGTGCAGTTACCGCTCCCGGGCACTGCAGCCTCGACCTGCTGGGCTCCGGCGATTCTTCCGTCTCAGCCTTCCAAGTAGCTGGAACTACAGGCGCGCACTACCATGACCGGGCAATTTTTTGATTCATTGTACAGATGAGGTCTCACCGAGGTGCCAAGGCGGGTCTTGATACCGTGGGCTCAGGCAGTCCACTCACCTCGGACTCCCAAAGCGCTGGGATTACAGGCTGAGCCACTGAGCCCAGCATCATATGAAATACTAATTGTTCATATTCCCATCCTTGGCTTGTATCTGAGGACCTACCCCACTTCCAATGGGAAGCTTGGATATCCACAACTTGCTATGCTCCCCAACCACAAGGGGACATTGTTAGTACTACAGGTCTTTCACTCATGGTGAGAACAGTTCATGGCAACTAGGCAACACAGATGCTGAGAACAGTGGAGCCTCTGGTATGTAGGGAGACGCATTCTTCAAAGCCCTTGAATATCAGGAAGAACAAAAATAGTTGAAAAATACTCATTAGCAAGACCATCACAGGTAGCAGTGAGGTTTACAAGTTTTAAAAATGACAGTCCTTCAGACCTGGGACACATTTACCTGAGAATCAGGTATTTTTTTTCTTTTCCGCCAGCTCCTCTGCAAATTTTTTTTTTGAGTTAGAATCTTACTCCTTTGCCCAGGTTGGAGTGCAGTGACACGCTACAGCCACCCCAACAATGACCTGCTGGGCTCAGGCAGTCCTTCTGATATTTTTTTTTTTTTTTTTAGTTGGAGTGTCACTCTGTCGCCCTGACTGGAGGGCAGTGGCATGCTCCCGGCCACTGTAGCTTTGACCTGCTGGGTCCGGTGAAACTTCCATGTCAGCCTTCCAAGCAGCCACAACTACAGGGACATGCTACCACACGTGGCTAATTTTTGATTTATTGTTGAGACGTAGTTTCGCCAATTTGCCTGGGTGGTTCTCGAACCTGTGAACTCAGGAAATCCACTCACCTTGGCCTCCCAAAGTGCTGGGATTACAGGCTGAGCCACCGAGCCTGACCACTTGGCCAGTTTTTAATGTATTGTAGAGAAGAGGTCTTGCCAAGTTCCCTGGGATGGTCTCAAACCCATGACTTTATCATTCCTCTCTCCTTCACCTCTCAAAATGCTCAGATTACAGTCTGAGCCACACTGCCTGGCCCTATGGGATTTCGTTTCAGGTGAGATGACTGGAGAAGTCACAGTATATGTTGAAATTATGCCTTTATTTTAAAATTAAATTGAACTTTTTTTTGTTAGAGTCACACTCTGTCACCCAGGCAGAAGTGAAGTGGCACCATCATTACTCACCACAGCCTTGAATTCCTGGGCTCAGGCAATCCTTCCATCTCAGCCTCCAATGTAGCTGGAGCTACAGGCCTTTGCTAATAATCCTGGCTAATTTTTCATTAATTATTTTTATGGTGACATGAATATGCTTTGTTTTAGAGGTTGGTCTCAAACTCCTGACCTCAAGCAATCCTCTCACCTCAGCCTCCCTAAGTGATAGGATTCCTGGCATAAGTTATGATGTGTAGGCAGTATATGCCTTTCCCATAAGCACAATCCTTTCCTTGCTACCACCACACCCACAGGAAGGAGGGTCCAGAAAGGGTGATAAAGTCTACCTTTCTCTGTCTTTGTCACAGGAGACAGGTTCAAAAACAGTGAGATCCTACAGGGAGTGTAAAGTGTGAGTTAATTCTTTCCTTCCCACAAGTGCCCTCCCTCCAGAAAGACTGGCAATTTCTGCTACAGCAATGAATACGTGATGCTACTTGCCACACCCAAGCAGAACAGGACAGGTGACCTCCCTTCTGAATTCAACTTTTCACAAACATATCTGGCAACCTTCAGCTTGACAATGTTTCCATGTTAGAATCACATGGGGGATAGCTGGGTGCCATGGCTCACACCTATAATTCCAGTAGTTTGGGAGATGAGGTGAGAGTATTGCCTGAGCCCAGGGGTTCCAGATCAGCCTGGCCAACTTGGCACAACTTCATTTCAGCAATAAATCAAGCAATTAACTGGGCATGATGGCACATGCCTGAAGTTTGATGTGGAAGTATTGCCTGTGGCCATCTGGTCAAGGCTCCAGTGGCCATGAGGGTCCAACTGCACTCCATCCTGGGCACAACAGAAAAAAACAACAGACAAAACCTATATGGTTGTTTTTAACAATGTCAAACCAACAGATATAATGATGAAACAGCAACAATTCTGTCTGAGAATGCTCTCTTAAGCAGTAACATCAGAACTCACAACAAAAAGTCAGGTAACATGGATAACTCCATTCTTTGTACAGATCACACAGTGCTGATTCAACACTATTTACCCTTTTACAACAGTTGGAAGTTCCTGGGGGGTAGGGACACTGACCACTTGACCTGTTTTCTCTAGTGGCTTTGTAATATGGTGGTAAACCGGTTATCTACCAGTGTGTTTCTCCAGACATACTCCTCATTATTTGCCCAAGTAACAGGAAACTGTAACCAATTCATATGGCTAAATACGTTCTTTGTCCATGGAGAGTTATATTCTTATGACTAAACTCAGCATGAAAAAATAATTTATTGAAAATATTATTGGCTAGGCTCGGGAGGCCGTGGCGAGTGGATCGTCTGAGCACATATGTTCAAGACCAGTCCAGGCACCTTGGCGAGACCTCTTCACTACAAAAAAAAAAAAAGATGGGTGTGGTAGCGCGCGTGCCTGTAGTTCTAGCTACTTAAAAGACTGAGACGGAAGGATCCCCGGATTCTGGGTTGGCCATTTGTGTGCCACTGCACTCCTGCCTGGATGACAGAGTGAGATTGACTCAAAAAACAAATGTAATGGATGCTTTCATACACCTGTGAAACTCAACAATAATCTATTACACTTTCTGGTGAAAATGTATTGATCTCCACAGCTATAAAGAGAGAAATTTTTTCCTCTACGTTGTGTTGTAACCTTGGGTTGGAAAAAGGAAGGACGGAGAACAGTACCCCAGAGCCCCCCTCCGTTGGCCCTGCCAGCCAGTCAGATCCTCCCCACCACTCTTCCACATCCTGCAGATCACAGGGCGACAGAGGTTGAAGTGAAGATACACGTGGGTGCCAGAGTACAGGACACTGCAGAAAGGACGACTCAACTCTGTGCAGGCGCAGGAGACGAAGGTCCAAAAACTGCCCTCTCACTTCCAGCTCCCATCTGATTGATCAGTTCAGACTTCAGCATCCATTGATTGGAAAAGTCTTTAGGCCCCGCCCTTCTGGTCTTGACTGACAGGAGGTGCAAAACAATAAGGACTTTATAGGCAAAAATGCCTTTAGGTTTCTCCTTGCCCCGGAGTCTGGGCACAAGGGTGGGGGGAGGAGGCTTGTGGCCCCCTTTGGGGCATGATGAGAGTTTTTTTTTTGAGTTGGAGTCTCACTCTGTCGCCAAGACTGGAGTGCGATGGCCGCTCCCGGCCACCGCAGCATTGACCTACTGGGCTCCGGCGATCCTGCAGCCTCAGCCTTCCAAGTTGCCGGAATTACAGGCATGCACTACAACGCCTGGCTGATTATTTGATTTATTGTAGAGATGAAGACTCGTCAAGTTGCCCAGGCGGGTCACGAACCTGTGGGTTCAGGCAATCCACACACCTCAGCCTCCCAAAGGTGCAGGATTACAGGCCAATCCACCAAGCCTGGCTGTGATGGGAGTTTCTGTCACTCCTGGTTGGTGGGTCGCTGGACTGTAGGTTGACACGGCCTCTTCTGGGACATACTGGCATTGTATTCTTGCAGCTCCACAACCCAACTACTGGGAGCCATGCAAATGTCAGTTTTCCCAGCAATTCCTGTAAGGGGCCCCCTCATAAATTCCTAGCCCCTTCCAGAGCTGGGAAAAATCTCCACATTTTCTTGCCTCATGCAGCCCGTGTCTGATCGCATGTCCTGTCACTCAAGACCAGATGGCCTGGAGTTTATCCAATCAACTGATGCTAGTGTTTGAAATGGCCAATCAGACAGGAGGTGGAAGTTAGGGGGCAGCTTCTGGGCTGTTAGAGGGCCTTAGTTTCCTCCGTCAGCCTCGCGTGTCTTCATTTTAGCCTGTGTTTGCCTGTGACATGCAGGTCTTGGGAGATTCATAGACTGGACGCTGAGACCCTCGGAAGGCGGGAGTGGTGAGTGTGTGGGGAGGTGTCCCGAGAGGGGGAGTGGGGATGGACTGGGATGACCCAGCTCTTTTAGGGACTGGCCTCTCCTTCAGCTCTGAGCCTGGACCTGTCCCCACCGGTGACTCGGCCTGTCCCCTCACTGTAGGTAGACCTGGGCCGTGACCCTGTGGTCTTGACCCTGCAGCGACATGGCCTGCTGAGAACTCTCCATGCAGCTCATCATCTCCAAGTGTGCTGAACCCGCAAGGCTTGTGGACAGGATCCGACCTGTGTGGGGGGTTGGTGGGTGGAAGGGGAGGCTATGATCCTCCCCAGAGTTAAATGGTGGCTCCATCACAACGTTAAGGAGGCTCTTGGCCAACAGCGGTTCTTGAGTCCATAAACACAAGCCAGGACTCATGGTGTGGGGATCACAGAGGGCCTGGGAGGAAAGGCTTTGAGAAGGGGCAAGGGGAAGCCAGGATGGGCAAGTGCTGTTGGGTGACAGTCCTGCAGTGGCCTTATCTGAATTACCTAGGTGGAAATCTCCAGGATGTGTCATTAGTGTCATTGGATATTTGTGTCACCAGGTCCCAATCCGCTTCTGTTGACATAAGGAGTTTGAGCAGGTGTTGTGACTTTATTTAGTAGGGACACTAGAACAAAGGAATTGAGGGGATGGCATCCTAAAGAACCCTCCCGGGTAATATGTGCTTTTTCAAAATTTTTATCCAGGCTGTGGGACAGAGAGTGGCTAAGATCAAGAGGTGGCTTAGACTTGCAGACATCTGGGAGATGAGAGGAGTCCTGGAAAGTGGTGAATTATCTTTGTCCTTGATTCACAGTCTCCTTATTCCTTTATTAAACAAAACAGAGTGAGTGCACATACTTCCACTTTCCCAGAGGTGGTCTGGACAGCTGCATACTGGTGCCAACCTTTCAGCATTTCAAAATTATTTTAGCTACATGGAAACACATAAAGAGATCAGAGATTCCCCCCCCCACCCCGGTCTAAAATGGAGTTATGTCGAATTTTTGAGAGTTGACTGTCCCATTTTGGATTGATTGTGACTAAGTTTTATATTATTAAATTAGTAACTTAAAAATTTTATTTTAGTTTGGCGACTGGTTTCTGTGCACTTGTAGACACATCACTGTTCTTGAGGGGCAAAGGCAAAATTGATGTCTGTTCTCTGGATTATCTTGCATTTGTAAAGAAGAAAAACTATCCTAATGACAAAGTAGACCCACCTCAGGGAGATGGTGGAAGAATCAAATCAAAGAGAACCTCAGACAAACAGGAGAGCAAGCGAGGGGCTCCCAAGAGGGTGGTAAGACTGACAAAAAATAAATACATTCCGCTTAATTTTGAAATACATAAAGGCATATTTTCAAAATGTAGGTGTAACCTGATTTAATAATCTCACCTGAGAAGAAATCCCAGAGAAGTAGAAAGAAAAACAAAAAATGGCTACCTCTCAGGTAAATAAATGCGTCCCAGATCAGAAGGAATGTCATGTTTGTAAAACTTGCAAACCATGCTTCTGTCCTTGTGATGGTCCTGCCTAGTGAGTTTGTTTCAACTAATTTTGTTCTTCCTGTGCTATTCAATGGGTCTGTAGGACACTGCTTCTACATAGCCTCTTCTATTCTCTTCAACTATACTGTTTAGTTGTCATAAACTGTTCTCACCATAAATATGTGACCTGCATTATTAAAAATGTTCCCTTGTCCTGGGGGGTCATGGGAAGGCTTGGTAACCAAGAATCCCTTTGGAAATTGGGTAGATCCTCAGATCCTAATGAAGGATAGAAACGTGTATATATATATTTAGTTGTAGTCTTCCTCTGTTGTTCAGAATGAAATACACTGGCACATTCATGGCCACCAGCCCAGTTAATTTTTTAATTTATTGTAGAGATGAGGCCTTGCCAAGTTGCCCAGGCTGGTCTCACACCCAAGGGTTCAGGAAATTCTTTTGCCACGACCTCCCAAGGTGCTGGGATTATAGGCATAAGACTCTGCTCCTAGCCAGAACATGTATTGTTAAGGTTCTGTCTAGATGCTCCATCAGCTCCATGTAGAACATGGTTAATAAAATGTACATTTAAACAGGATGACAGTTACTGTCCCAAATAACTCTGGAAAGTCTGAATAAAGAATAATTAGAATAGACTTGCTCTCTAGGATGCCAAAAATAAAAATATAAATGTGCTTTCAGAGATTACATGTCATGGGAGTTACCTGTAGGCTGATTTCTGTGTAACATGAACTTGCTTGTTATTAAATTGAGATTATAAATTACTATATTGGATGGGTGTGGTGACTCAGACTGTAATCCCAGCACTTTGGGAGGCTGAGACAACAGACTTCCCTGAGCCTGTGTTTTGAGAACACTTGGGCATTTGGTGAGACCTTGTCTCTACAGTAAATTACAAAAACTATCCAGGCATGATTGCGTGTGTGTGTAGTTTTAGATAGTTGAAAGGCTGAGGCAGAAGAATTGCCTAAGTCCAGCAGGTCAAGGCTGCAGTGCCCATGAGCATACCACTGCACTCAGCTTGGGCAAGAAGAGTGAGATGCCAACTCAAAAAGTAATAATAAATTACTATAACTTTTGACTAAAAGATCTCAGTATGAATGTTGTGTTCCACATGTGTGCCTTGGCATCTGGTACCAATATGTCCCAAATACTTGGGATGCTATGGAGGATGGATTCTTTTAGCCAAGGAGATTGAGACTGTAATAAGATGTGATTATTCCAGGGCACCCTAGCCTGGTTCAGAATGAGACACACCTAGCCGGGCATAGTAGAGCATGCCCGTAGTTCCAGCTACTTGGAAGGCTGAGGTGGAAGGATCACCGGAGCCCAGCGGGTCGAGGCTGCGGTGTCTGGGAGTGGCCACTGCACTCCAGTCTGGGTGACAGAATGAGACTCCAACTCAAAAAGAAAAAAAAGAATGAGACACATGAACTGAACAAAAAAGCGCGAACCTCAGGCTAAATCCATGTTTTCTGAATCAGAATTTGCATTTTAACAAGAAATTCAATTCTTTGTTGTACAAATTAAAACTTGATGAGCATCTCCTGACTTACTAGGAGCAGTATATGTAAAGTATTCTGTGTGATTTAAACAGTAATTTAAAATGTATGTGCCTGTTTTGGTGTCCATTTTATGCTGTTTCACTCACAAAAATAGAGAGTCTACACTGGCTGAGTGGATTTTATTTCATCCTTTTTTTCCACACTTAATGCATTAGAGGATATTTCTGTGTTTTGAATTTTTTTATGGCATGATAACAGTTGTTTTGCCAGCTGAACCCTGTTCTTTTCACTCTTGCTTTACCTACAGGCCATGGTGACTTGGTAAATGTGTGTTTTGTTGCTTTCAGAGGTTGTTGTCATTCAAGGATGTGGCCATAGAATTTTCTCCAGAGGAGTGGGAATGCCTAGACTCCCCTCAGCGATTATTGTACAGGACTGTGATGTTAGAGAACCATAGAAACCTGGTTTTTCTAGGTGAGGAAACTTTCAAAACATAATCCCTATTTTATACTAAGGATTTTATGTCCTTCCTTTGTAGAATGTTTTCTGGGAATTTCTGCTTTGCATGAATGAGTTTCAGATTCCTACTATCAATGAAAAGCTGCTAATATGTTAAAATTGAAAATAAAAAAATAATGATGTTTCATTTTGACATGAAGGCTTCTCTATTTTAAATTGACCAGTGTCCTTATAGCTATATTATTGGTAAGTTCAGACACGTAGTGACATAGATATCATTGCCCACATCTCATTCCCATTGCTGCCATAAGTTATTGACTGACCAGTACTGAACTAAGAACTGACAAACTTAAGGCCAGGCATGGTGGCTCACCTGTGAAATGCCAGCACATTAGGAGGCTGAGTTGAGAGGACTACCAGAGCCCATGGGTTCAAGAATAGCCTGGGCAACTTGGCAAGACCCCATCTTTACACTAAATCAAAAAATTATCTGGGAGTGGTAATGCACACCTGTAGTTCTGGTTACTTAGTAGGCTGAGAGAGAAGAATTACCTGAGCCCAACAGGTGAGCACTGGGGTAACTGTGAGCTTTCCACTGCACTCCAACCTGAGTGACAGAGTGAGATTCCGACTTAGAATAAAAAGAAACTCATAAATTGAAAATTCTATCTAAATGTTCTAAAGGTTTTATTGGGAAGCTCTATTTTGGGGTTAATTATCTAGAATCTTGTATAATGTGTTCTCTATGGATCATATACTAGGTTTGTAATCTAAGAATCCCAGCAAGAGTCATGTTAGTTTTTTCTAATTAAACAGGACTTGCTGTCTCTAAGCCAGACCTTATTATGTGTCTGGAGCAAAAGAAAGAGCCCTGGGATATGAAGAGACATGGCACATTAGCCAAACTTCCAGGTAAGTGGGAGTGAATGAAGCAGATGATACAGGTTGAGGAATCAGCTTGAAATATGGTTTGAGGAGGTGGTCTGCTCCAATGAAAATGGTTTCTTTTTTTTTTTTTGAGTTGGAGTCTCACTCTGCCACCAAGACTGGAGTGCAGTGGCTGCTCCTGGCCACTGCAGCCTTGACCTGCTGGGCTCCGGAGATCCTTCCACCTCAGCCCTCCAAGTAGCCAGAATTACAGGCATGAGCTACCACGCCCGGCTGATTTTCTGATTTATTGTACAGATGAGGTCTCACTACCCAGGTGGGTCTCGAACCCGTGGGCTCAGGCAATCCACTCACCTCAGTCTCCCAAAGGCACGTGATTACAGGCTGAGCCATCAAGTCTGGCTGGAAATGGTTACTTTGAAACCTGAGATTCTTTCTCTTCCTGTCACAAAGGAACATTTGTTATTCTATCTTCTGAAATTCTCCAAAAACTGTGTCCTCAGTGATCTTTCAAGTATAGAGAGGACATCAAAATCCATTTAATGGTTTGTTAGGAACTGCGTGATCTGACTACCTCTCTGATGCTTTTGAGACATGCATTATTTGCTTATTTATTTGGAAATCTATGTCAAACTATTTTTTTCTTTTTGCATCATGATTGGAAGTACGTGAGCAGTGATTTTTTAATCTGTTTGAGATATTTTAAGAACACTCTGGACACATGTTACATGTTTTCTAATTTATGATTTTCTATACTTGGGAGATTTCCAATGATTATCTCTCTTAATAGAATAAATCCTGATGTTTTACTTAAATTTTACTTTTATAGCATGATCTGAGACTGGTAGTTTTTCTTCATATTCAAATATTTAAGTATACTATATCGTGTAGAGAATCGGGAAATATATATTAAACTCCTACATGTTAGCTTATGTCTTAATAACTCTTATTTTATAATTTTCTTTAGTATGAAGCTTAGGACTAGCTCATATTTGCATATATTCAAACACATATGTATGCATGTTTATGTGTGATTAGCATCTGATTTTTTATACATAAATAAAAATGTATAACCATATGTTGTAAATAATGTAATAATTTGATATGCCTATACAGTGTGAAATTATGATTACAATTATATTAATGAACATATCAACCATCTTACGTGATTGCCGTTCTTATGTTTTGTAAGGAGAACATGTAATGTCTTCTATTTTAGCAAATTTTCTCAGCATACGAAACATCATTATTAACAATAAGTCACTAGGGTACACATTTGTTCCTTAAGACTCAGTTATAACTCAAATTTTGTAACCATTGAAAAACATCTCCATTTTCCCACCTGCAGACCCTGGTGACCATGTTGTACTTTCTTCCTGTATGAGTGCAAAGTTTTTTGATTACACAGGAGTGAGATCATGCAGATTTCTTTTTCCCCCGAGTTAGAGTCTCACTCCAGGCTGGAATGCAGTGGCATGCTAATGAACATGACAGCCTCATTGCTAGCCTCAGGTGATCCTTCTATATCAGCCTTTCAAGTAACTGGAACTATAAGCATGCGCTGACACGCCAAGCTTATTTTTGCATTTGTCATAGATCCGTGGTCTCACCTTGTGCCCAGACTGATCTTGAACCCCTGAGCTCAGGCAATTCTCTCACCTCAGTCTCCCAATGTGGGTTTTCAGACTTGAGTCACTGTACCTGTTCTCATGCAGTATTTCTGTGTGTGTGTTCCTGGCTCACTTCAGTTAGCATAATGTCTTACAATGTCATCCATAAAGTTAAAATTGCAGAATTATTTAAAAATAGTTTTTGGCTGAATCATATGCTATTGTGCATATATATATATATATGTGTTTGTGTGTGTGTGCGTGTGTGCACTCACGTACACGTTATTTTCTTAACACAGATTCCACAAATATTTAGGTTGTTTTCAACTTTGGCCATCTTGACAAATACTGCAATGCCCATAGGAGTTGGAGAGTTCATTTTGGTATTCATTTTATTTCCTTTGGTTATACACCCAGAAAAGGCATTTCTCTGTTACGTGGCAGTTTGCTTTTATTTTTAAAAGAACGTTGATAATAATTTTTATATGACTCTACCAATTTTAAACTCACCAAGAGTATACAGGATTTCTTTTTCTTCACATCCTTATCAAAAATTCTCTCTGTATTCTGGTTTATATTAGCCATCTAACAGCTGTGAGACAATATATCATTATTGTGTTTATTTGAAATTGCCTCTATTGGTAATGTTCGGTGCCAATTCACATACCTGTTGGCAATTTGTATGTCCTCATTGGAGAATAACTATTCTTTTTTGGCTGTTTTTTATTCAAGTGATTATCCATTTTCTTTCTTTAACATCTCATCAAGTATATGGTTTGCAGATTTTTTTCTTCTCCTGTAAGCCTTCTTCCTTTTCCCTTTACTCTGCAGAAGATTTTCAGTTTGATGTCTCCAACTTGTTTTATATTTATTTTTATTCCTGTAGTCATAAAGAAATTATTACTAAGACCAACATCAATATCAAGGATGTTTTCCCAATCCTTTTTATGGTTACATTTTATCAGCGTGTTCTCTGTCACCAGGCAGGAGTGTGCTGGTTCAAGTAAGGGTTTCTATACTTCATATGAAAATTTCTCAAACTTTTTGTATTTACAGCTTCACAAATTATTTTTGTACCCTTAATGGAGTCATTTATCATGATTCTTTCTATTCTTTGGCATACTTTGTTTGAATTGGGGTATTTGAAATTCAAAGATATACATGTCATAATGTTTATGATATTGCTTTGTCTAGATTAATATAACACCCATCACTAAGTTAGAGATTCTAGTAGACTCATATCTGTTCTTAGGATGTGTCTTCTCTGTACATTGGGACAGAAACCAGTCTTTGCATAAACCCTCAAAGGACAGAAACGTAGACTTATACTCCACTCTTCTGTTTATTCCCTGAGGGAGAATGCAAGAGTTAGAACATTCCATCTGATTGCATCATGCTGCATTGTAAAGGAAGAGAAATTATGGTGGCAAAATCACTAAATTTCTCTTCCATGTAACTCATTTTCTCATGTGAATTCTGCAAAGTATTAGCTGATTTTTGAGCTCTCACACAGGCAGTGGGGTATTTTCTTAAGTACATATATTTATGATACAGTGGAAACCTGTGATTTGTACTTGCCACCATACTTATATCCTTACCATGGTATAATATTATGTTTCAGTTTCAGAGGATATTTATCTGAGTCTAGTATGTGGAATAAATATTTATTTTCATGATTTTCAGCTGTGACGCCTCATTACACTGAAGGTCTTCTGCCAGAGAAGAGCATAGAAGACTCACTTGTAAAGGTGCCGATGGGAAAATATGGTAAATATGTCCTTAAAAACTTATGCTTACAAAAATCTTGGGTAAGTGTGCATGAGGGTGAAGGGCAGATAGACTGCTCAGTTGCAAATAACCATTACAAACAAGAGTAGGAAAGTCTTTCAACAACACTCCAAATTTGTTATCCACCAGAGTATCCATATTTCTGAAATGACTTTCAAACACGAATATAGCAAAACCTTTAACCAGTCCTCAAAATGTAGTCAACGTCAAAAAAATAGTGGAGGAAATATACACAATGTATGTGGGAAAGTGCTTAAGAAATGATCCTATCTAAATAGACATGAAAGAATTCATAGGGGAGAGAGAGCCTTCAAAAGTGAAAAATGTGGCAAAGCCCTTAGGTATTACTCATGTCATTCACAACATCAGAAAATTCATTGTGGAGAGAAACTCTATAAATATGAAGAATGAACCGGGCCCGGTGGCTCAGCCTGTAATCTCAGCACTTTGGGAGGCTGAAGTGAGTGGATTGCCTGACCCATGGGTTTGAGACCTACCTGGGCAACTTGGTGAGACCTCCTCTCTACAATAAATCAAAAATTGAACAGGCATGGTAGCATGTGCCTATAGATACAGCTACTTGGAAGGCTGAGGTGGAAGGATTGCCAGAGCCCAGCAGGTCGAGGCTGCGGTGAACAGGCATGGTGACTGCACTCCAGTCTGGGTGATGCAGTGAGTCTCCAATTCAAAAAAAAAAAACATTAAAAAAATGTAAAGAATGTGGCAAAGCCTTTGACTGTTTTTCATATCTTTCTCAACATACAGTGATCCATACTGGAGAGAAACCCTACAAATGTGAAGAATGTGGCAAAGCCTTTCACTTTCATTCACTCCTTACTCGACATATGGTGATTCATACTGGAGAGAAACCCTACAAATGTGCAGAATGTGGCAAAGCCTTTCACTATCGTTCATATCTTACTCAACATACAGTGATCCATACTGGAGTGAAACGCTACACATGTGAAGAATGTGGCAAAGCCTTTCACTTTCGTTCACTCCTTACTCGACATATGATGATCCATACTGGAGTGAAACGCTACAAATGTGAGGAATGTGGCAAAGCCTTTCGCTATCAAGGAGAATTTGTTGGACATAAGACCATTCATACTGGAAAGAAACCTTACAAATGTCAAGAATGTGGCAAAGCTTTTCACTTTTGTTCACTGCTTACTCGACATAAGATGATCCATACTGGAGTGAAACACTACAAATGTGAGGAATGTGGCAAAGCCTTTCACTGTCGTTCACTCCTTACTCAACATATGATGATCCATACTGGAGTGAAACGCTACAAATGTGAAGAATGTGTCAAAGCCTTTTGCTCTCAAAGAGAATTTGCTAAACATAAGACGATTCATACTGGAAAGAAACTCAACAAATGTGAAGAATGTGGCAAGGCCTTTCACATTCCTTCACTCCTTACACGACATATGATGATCCATATTGGAGAGAAACCCTACAAGTGTGAAGAATGTGGCAAAGCCTTTTACTCTCGTTCAAATCTTACTCAACATAAAGTGATCCATACTGGAAAGAAACCCTACAAATGTGAAGAATGTGGAAAAGCCTTTCATTCTCATTCATATCTTACTCGACATACAATGATCCATACTGGAGAGAAACCCTATAAATGTGAAGAATGTGGCAAAGCCTTTCACGCTCGTTCACATCTTACTCAACATGCAGTGATCCATACTGGAGTGAAACGCTACAAATGTGAAGAATGTGGCAAAGCCTTTCACTCTCGTTCATATCTTACTCAACATAGAGTGATCCATACTGGAGTAAAACGCTACAAATGTGAAGAATGTGGCAAAGCCTTTCACTCTCATTCAAATCTTACTCGACATACAGTGATTCATACTGGAAAGAAACCCTACACATGTGAAGAATGTGGCAAAGCCTTTCACATTCGTTCACTCCTTACTCAACATATGATGATTCATTCTGGAGAGAAACCCTACAAATGTGAAGAATGTGGCAAAGCCTTTCATGCTCGTTCTAATCTTACTCATCATACAGTGATCCATACTGGAGTGAAACGCCACAAATGTGAAGAATGTGGGAAAACCTTTCACTTTTGTTCAAACCTTACTCGACACAAGATGATCCATACTGGAGAGAAACCCTACAAATGTGAAGAATGTGGCAAAACCTATCGCTATCGTTCACTCCTTACTCGACATATGATGATTCATGCTGGAGTGAAACGCTACATATGTGAAGAATGTGGCAAAGCCTTTCACTCTCGTTCATATCTTACTCAGCATACAGTGATCCATACTGGAGTGAAACGCTACAAATGTGAAGAATGTGGCAAAGCCTTTCACTCTCGTTCAAATCTTACTCAACACACAGTGACCCATACTGGAAAGAAACGCTACAAATGTGAAGAATGTGGTAAAGCCTTTCAGTTTCATTCACGCCTTAGTCGACATATGAAGATCCATACTGAAAAGAAACCCTACAAATGTGAAGAATGTGGCAAAGGCTTTCACTCTCAAGGAGAATTTGCTGAACATAAGACAATTCATACTAGAGAGAAACACTATAAATGTGAAGAATGTGGCAAAGCTTTTCAGTTTCATTCACGCCTTAGTCGACATATGAAGATCCATACTGGAGAAAAACCATACAAATGTGAAGAATGTGGCAAAGCCTTTCACACTCATTCACACCTTACTCGACATAAGGTGATCCATACTGGAGAGAAACCCTACAAATGTGCAGAATGTGGCAAAATCTTTCACGCTCATAGACACCTTACTCAGCATAAGGTGACCCATACTATAGAGAAACCCTACAAATGTGAGTAATGTGGCAAAGCTTTTCACTTTCACTCTGGATTTTCTCAATATAAGACCATGCATACTGGGGAGAAATTCTACAAATGGGAAGAATGTGGCCAAGCCTTTTGCTCCCATTCAAAGTTTGCTGGACATATCAAGGTGCATACTGGGGAGAAACCATAAGTGTGAACAATGTGAAAATGCTTTTGCTCTCACAGTGGATTTGCTGGACATAAGATGATCCATACTGGAGAGAAACCCTACAAATATGAAATATATTGAAAAGCTTTCCATTCTCATTCACTACATACTCAAGATGGCAAGATCCATACTGTTGAGAAACCCTACAGATGTGACAGTGTGGCACAGCTTTTTGTACTCATGGAGGATTTGCTGGCCACAAGACCATTGATACTGGAGAGAAACTGTACAAATATGAAGAGTGTGGCAAAGCCTTTCACTCTATTAAGGATGTGCTAGACATAAGACCATCCATACTGGGGAGAAATCCTACAAGTGTAAAGAATATGGCAAAACCTTTCACTCACAATGGATTTGCAGGACACATGATCATCCATGCTGGAGAAAACCCCTACAAATATGAAATATGCAGAAAACCTTTTCACTGTCATTCACTACTTGGTTGACATGTCGAGATCCATACTATTGAGAAACCTTGCAAATGTGAAAAGTGTGGCAAAGCTTTTCACACTCATAAAGGATTTGCTGGACACAAACCATCCATAGTGGAGAGAAATCCTACAAACATGACAAATATAGCAAAGCCTTTTGCTCTCAAATGATTTGTTATATATATGAGGCACCATAGTGGAGAAAATCTCTACAAATGTGAGGAATCTGGCAAAGTGTTTTGCGCTCATAAAGTATTTATTGAACATAAGTCCATTGATACTGGAGAAAAACCCAACAAATATGAAGAATGTGACATAGCCATTCACTCACAATGGATTTGCTGGACACATAATCATCCATACTGGAGAGAAACTCTACAAATGTGAAAAACATGGTAAGCCCTTTGCTCACATATACAAGTAGCTGGACATATGAGAATCCATACTGAGATGAAACCATATAAATGAGAGGAATGAGATAAAGCCTTTAGCTCTCTTTCAATATTTGGTTGACATATGAGCATCTATATTTCGGGATTCCCTATAGATGGGCAGAATGGGGTAAACCTTTTCATTGTTATTACGAGTCTTCTAAACATCGGACAATTTATACTCTAAATTTTCAGTATCTCTAATGACTGGAAAATCATCTATCTAGTTATAAACAATAGAGACATGGTGAGAAATTTACAGATGTAAAGAGTACCGTTATCTTTATTCAAACCACATATCTTTTGAATGTACAAAATGTAAAACATGTCTAAAGTCATTAACTAGCAAAAACTTTATTTGACATTAAACTGCATTGTAGAGAATCTACAAATTTAAAGAATGTGGATTGGCCTTTGTTCAAAATATATGCCATTGGACATACTATGGTATTTAGACTGAAAACTTTACAGATGCAATTTATATGGAAGCTTATTTACCAAAAGGTCAAGTTGAAATAAATATCAAATATTGAGTGGCATTAGAAGATGGGTTTTTTGTTTGTTTTTTAGGAAAGCATAAGTATATTCTCTGTATAATTTTGGTTTGCATTGGCAGAATTTGAAGATATTTTGAAAGGCAAACAATATTGATGTAACTCAACTCACCTGATGCTATGCCTTCATTCATAGTGTTTATGTAAAGGCATGGGGTCAGTTGTTGGTACGTTAGAGCTATGAAATGTCCTTGTATAGTAGATCACCAGCACTCATCTCATGTTTTTCATGGAGGATGAAGAACACTGATATGTAATCTCCTTTAAAAGATTGAAGTGGCTGGGCTCGGTTACTCAGCCTGTAATCCCACACCTTTGGAGACTGAGGTGAGTGGATTTCCTGAGTCCGCGGGTTCAAGACCCGCCTGGGAAACTTGGTGAGACCTCATCTCTACAATAAATCAAAAAAAGCCGGGCATGGTAGTGAGCCCCTGTAGTTCCAGCTACTTGGAAGACTGAGGTGGAAGGATTGCCGGAACCTAGCAGGTTGAGGCTGTGGTGGCCGGGAGTGGTCATCGCACTCCAGTCTTGGTGACAGAGTGAGACTCCAACTCAAAAAAATATATATATTGAAGTGAATAGATTTTTTGTGGCTCACATTAAGCAATATTATACGTTCAGATTGAGGGGGGTGTTCAGGATAACATTTTCCTTTGGAAATGACAAAAAATCATTGAGAGTTTCAGAAGTCATTTGTCTTAATATTTACGTGCTAATGAGAAAAAGAGGTCAGAACATTAATATCTTCATGCATCTTCATAGAATCAATACTTACAAGCCATAAGTGTAATTTGATATAATATAAAGAATTATTTTCATAGACATCAGAACAAAGATAATTACTCTCTTAAAAGGTATATTTTGTTAGTTTATGTTTAGTAAATAATCAGATTCAGTTTTTATAACTGAAGAAGGCTGTTCGCACATATATCCCACTATCAGAAGAACAGAAATGCTTGAATGTTTGTAAGCTGATTATGTAAATTTGTTTTAATGAACAGAAGTGTTAATAAAGTATTAACATTTGTTGTCCACACAATAAATTATTATGTTGCCATAAGTGTTCATCTGTTCTATCTTACCCAAGATTGTAGGTATATAATGACCATATACTATTAAGTAACTTACGGAAGGATGTTTCTAATGATCCTTTTTTTATAGGTCATATTTTCTTTCTTTTTTTTTTTTAGTTATGTGTCAATTTGATTATTGCAATAAAGATTATATAGGAGTATAATTATAAGACCTAACTTTCTGAATCCTGACTATTGTAAATACTTATATATTAGGTTAGATTTTGACTCTGATGCCCAGGCTGGAATACACTGAAAAATCCATGGTCACTGCAGCCTCAACGTGATGGTATCAGGGCATGTTTCTTCTTTAGACTCCTGAGTAGCTGCTGCCACATACCTTTGCCATCATGCCCAGCCAATTGTTGGATTCATTGTTAAGACAAGGTCTCACCAAGTTGCTCAGGCTGGCCTGGAAGCCCTTGACTAAGGTAACCTGCTGTACTTTGCCTCCCAAAGTGCTGGAATTATAGGCATGAGTCACCATGCCCAGTCTCTTGTTTCCTTTCTAGTCATCTAGCACTGTGTTGGAAGCACTTGTCCCCTCAAGTCATCTGGCTCTAACTCCTGTAGTGTGGGTTCTGGGCTCTGGAATATCTTCAACATTTATATCTTGATACCCTTCCCTTTCCACTAATTTGCCATAAATACAATGATTCTTTGTAATTTCCTTGATTCACTCTGGAGAGACCAAATGCTCATATGGAAACATTAACATCATGTGGTGTGTGAAACAGAATCTCACAACACTTGCATTAAGCACCTGGCAGCAGGAAGTGGTCACAAAATTATTGACTGATACACTTTGTTCATAGCTAATTTTATGCCGTTATGCTTTAATACTACATCTTTTTTTTTGTTTGTTTTTTGCGTTGGAGTCTCACTCGGTCGCCCAGACTGGAGTGCAGTGGCCGCTCCCAGCCACCACAGCCTCGCCTGCTGGGCTCCGGCAATCCTTCTGCCTCAGCCTTCTGAATAACTGGAATTACAGACATGCACTACCACACCTCGCTGATTTTTTGATTTATTGTAGAGATGAGGTCTCGCTGCCCAGGCGGGTCTCGAACCCGTGGGCTCAGGCAATCCACTCACCTCAGCCTCCCAAAGGCTAGGGATTACAGGCTGAGCCACAAAGCCCAGCTTAATACTGCATCTTTACATTTATTTACACATTTCCCAACTGCTTATGGTACCATGTATACCCTGTAAGTGCATAAATTATGTTTACCTTTGTATGATAGATTTGTATATCTTTATGATAGTAAATGTCAAAATAAGAATATACTTTTATCTGATGTCCTCATGAAATTTTAAAAGTATATTTCTTAATTATGGTTCTTCCCCACATTTCTTTTAAATGATCACAAATTGACAAAATAAAATTCCAGTGTATTTGTTGAAAAAAATGTGGACCTCTGGAGGTCAAACCCATGTTCTTCATGGACCTACAGTACAATGAGAAAAATAGATGTGGAAATAACAAGACAGTATAATCTTGACTAGCCCTATTTGGAAAACAGCCAAGCCAAAATAATTATGAATATAAAAAAGCAGCATAAAATGTATGAGATAAATATAAAATTAGATTGAGTTGATAGCAGTACTATTGAGTGGAATATTGAGCACAATTTATAAACTCAATGTGTCAAAGTCCAAATGATAAAAATTATGATTACAGTTCTCCATAAATGGTGACTTGAATATAAAATATGAACCATTTCTCAAACATTTATGTAGTGGTTTGAGTAAAATATGTGAAAAAATAAAAATGAAAGGTCATATCTAAAGATTTGATGATATATGAATTTGTAAAGTAACCAGACATAAATTCCTAAATTTGGAATTAATGTGTCAAAAATAGAAAAATAAAACCATACTAAAAGCAACATTAGTCAAACTATGTGATACTACAAAAGAAGAAAACACCTAAAAGCAGTGAGTGTCAAGGCATGGTGACTCAGGACTCTATTCCCAACACATTGAATGGCTGAGGTGGGAGAACATCTTGAATCCAGAGGTTTGAGAGCAGCATGGGCAATTCATAGCTATAAAAAAATAACAAAAAGTTTGTTGGGTGTGGTAGTGCATATTGTTCCAAGCTACTTGGGTGTCTTAGAGGAAGAATTGCCTGAACCCAGAGGTTGAGCCATGATTATGCCCCTGAACTCCAGCCTGGGTGGCAGAGAGACGCCACTCAAAAATGTGTGTGTATATAAATTCCAAATAGAATTATATAAATGAACATAAATTAAAATTGCAAAACTAAACTACACTAAAATCACTAAGGGTATTTCCAAAACTTGTGTTTTCTTGAAAACAAGGAAACTAGTATTAACTGTGCTGATATAAATTATTATTAAAAGTAGAATCAGATATGTTTAAAGAATAGGAAAAAAGAAATATTTTCCAGATAAAATACCTGAGAGGTTTGATTACCAATAGCAGCTTCTAAGAAGCATACTTTAAGAAGACAAGGTCATACTTCTGTATAAAGATATAATAGAAGTGAAAGAGTAAGGGACATAATGAGGGAGAATCAACTTATGGTGGACACTGAGTTACACACACTGTCAATGGCAATGTCAGATTTTAAAATATTTAGATAGAATAAAAGTGTAATTTCACTCATTTTATTTAAATATAACAGAATTCTGTGATTCCTAAATGACAAATGGAAGAATCATCTAGTTTTGTGTTTTTTTTGAGTTGGAGTCTCACTCAGTAGCCCAGACTAGAGTGCAGTGGCCACTGCCGGCCACCGCAGCCTCGACCTGCTGGGCTCCAGCGATCCTTCTGCCTCGGCCTTCCGAGTAGCCGGAATTACAGGCATTAGCTACCACGCCCAGCTGATTTTTTGCTTTATTGTAGAGATGAGGTCTTGCTGCCCAGGCGGGTCTCGAACCCGCGGGCTCAGGCAATTCACTCACCTCAGCCTCCCAAAGGTGCGGGATTACAGGCTGAGCCACTGAGCCTGGCAGAATCATCTAGTTTTTAGAACATTATCCATCACTGACTTAATATGTGATGGGTCTTCCATTGCATGTAATATTGGCTACTCTTTCATCAGAACGCATTTGTAATTAAGGACTTACTGTGCAGAGGACACTGACTCCAAGACTCTGAACAGTCTGAAGGGCTGGGTCATCTCTGCCTAACACAGGTGAGGAAGACCTGCAAGAAGCAAACATACTGGAAGACAAAAGTCTCTGCACATGTGTGAGCTTCAGTCTCCACTAACAAACAGCAAGGTCACTACTTTTCTACCACTGTGGCTTTGATTGTATAGTGCATTTATGTATATGTCTTATTCTCCTTTTAAACTTTGTATTCCTTTGATTTCTCAATCTTTTTAAAAAGTCATTATCACACTGCTTTACCTAGTCCTTATTATGTATAATATCATCCTATTTTTTTCAGATTTTTATGGATTTCAAATTAAATGTTCTTTTGTGCAAAAAAGGTTTCTTTCTCCAGAACAAAAATAGCTGGTGTTAATGTCATTATCAGGCTCAACTGATAAACTGATTAGAGGATATCAATTTAGTGATACCATTAAATTTTCTTCCCAAAACATAGTTTTATTACTTTTTATTTCTACTCTTTTTCATGTTTCAGAAATATTATACACTACTTCCTTATCCATTGATTTTTAAATGTATAATTCTTTTCTAAAGTGTCACAATATCATTTTAATCTGTTAACATGATCATATGACTTTCTCATTAATTCTGTTAATGTGACTAATTTTGTTGATGGATTCCCAAATGTTGAATCTCCTTTTCTGACATAAAGGGAGATTGGTCGTCATGAAATGTTACAATGTGCTGACACCATGTTTCTAATAATTTTTATATTTCTACTCAAATGTGATTTTTCTACAAAGAACGGATATGAAATACTTAGTAAGGAATAGAAATTGAGTGTTGACATTGTCCTCATCCTGGGAAACCAGGTTTTCTATTCTATTTCTTTTTCTTTTTTCTATTATTTTTATTTTAAAATGTAGAGAACAATTTAGGGTACATGTAAAGTTTGGGTACCTTTATTGATATTATGTCCTCCCTCTCCCATGGCTGTGTCCCAATACTGTCAGTCACTTTCTTATAGTATTCTGAATAATGTTCAGGGTCAACTTATGAGTGAATACATATAGTACTCCGATCTTTGTTGTGATACATCACTGAGAATTTACTCTTTTTTTTGGAATCCTTTTCACCCAAGTGGGAGTATAGCAGCATTCTCATGGTCACTGCAGCCTCAACCTGCTGGACTCAGGTGGTTCTTCCACCTCAGCCTAGCAGGTATCTAGAACTACAGGCGCATGGCACCAAGCTTGGCTAATTTTATTTTTTAATTTATTGTAGAGAGAAGTTCTTGTCAACTTGCCCAGGGTGGTTTCAACCCTCAGGCAGTCTTCTCATTTCCACCCAAAGTGTTGGTATTACAAGCGAGAGCCACCATTCCTGGCTCAATGACTTATAGTATAGACTCGAAATCCATCCATGATTTGCGAAGTGAATAATCTTGGTTTCTTGGTTTCTTTTTTTTTTTTTTTTTTGAG
>NW_007247881.1:78799-96190 GCF_000164805.1 Carlito syrichta | reverse complement strand
TTTTTGATTTATTGTAGAGATGAGGTCTTGCTGCCCAGGCGGGTCTCGAACCCGCGGACTGAGGCAATCCATTCACCTGAGCCTCCCAAAGGCGTGGGATTACCGGCTGAGCCACTTAGCCCGGCTGGTTTTCTTTCTCATTATTATTCAGAGTCCCCCTCTGTCACCCAGGCTGGGGATTAGTGGCACTCTCATGGTCACCGCAGCCCTGACCTGCTGGTCTCAGGTGATTCTTCCACCTCTTACTTCCAAGCAGCTAGAACTACAGGCACGTGCAACAATGTCAGACTAATTTTGGTTTTATTATAGAGATGAGTTCTTAGCAAGTTACCCAAGTTGATCTCGAATTTGTGGGCTCCCAAAGAGCTAGGATTATAGGCATGAGCCACTGCGTCCAGCTTGGTGCACCATTTTTACCAACCCTTGTAAGTATTACTTGCTCCATAAGTTTTTTTTTTTTAATCAGCACATGCACTCTATTGACTGCATTTGTAGAAAATGATGTGAGAGACTGGGATCAGTGTCTCTCACCCTGTTTCCCAGCATTTTGGGAGACCAAGGTGAGTGGATTGCCTGAGCTCATGGGTTTGAGAACAGCCCAGGCAATTTGTCGAGACCTCAAAAAATTCACCACGTGTGTTAGCGCAACTCTAGTTCCAGCTACTTGCAAGGCTGAGTTGGAAGGATCACCTGAGCCTAGCATGTCAAGGCTGTGGTGACCATGAGAGTGCCACTGCACTCCTGTCTCAGTAACAGAGTGAGACTCTGACTGAGAAAAAGAAATTAAAATGGTGTAGGAAAAAAAAAAACCGGAAGGTTCTCATTTTTATTTGTCAGATAAACTGAGATAAACCCCAGCTCTGTCACTTGGCAGATGTTTGACAAAATATTTCTTTTGGGCTGGAAGCACTGGCATCTTTGGTGAGTTTGTTAGCAGGGCACAAAGTCAGGACGAATAGTTTCTCATGCTTGTCATTCCAGCTCTTTAGGAAGCTGAGGCAGAAGGATATAATGAACACAAGAGTTGAGACCAGCCTAGGAAATATAGCCAGCCATCATCACTATCCCATATCAAAAAAATTAGCCTGGTGTGCTTGTGCATTTGAGTACACCCAGTCACTCAGGAGGGTGAGCAGAGTGGATCTTTTCAGTCAAGGAGATTGAGGCTTTAGTAAGCTGTGAATAAGGAACTGGATGCCGGAAACAATGACAGAGTCCCAAAAAACAACAAAAAAAAGCAGTATATCACGTTTTAACCCCAGATCTCCTGATTCCGATTTTGCTGTTTTACACTTCATTTTCATGTTGTACGCATTAAAATGTGCAGGGTTCCTTCTAACTCTTAGTTTTTTTGTTTGTTTTTTTCAGTTGGAGTCTCACTCTGTCACCCAGACTGGAGTGCTGTGGCCGCTCCTGGCCACCACAGTCTTGACCCTCTGGGCTCCAGCTATCCTTCCACCTCAGCCTTCCAAGTAGCTGGAACTACAGACAAGCGCTAGCACGCCCAGCTAATTTTTGATTTGTTGTAGAGATGAGGTCTCGTCAAGTTGCCCAGGTGGGTCTCGAACCCGTGGGCTCAGGCAATCCACACATCTTGGCTCCCAAAGTGCTGGGATTACAGGCTGAGCCACTGAGCCTGACCGGACAGTGTCTGTTTTACAGGGACAGGTCTCTACACTGAAGGACCCAACCTGGCCTCAACCTGACTTCTGGGAGAAAATGTGATTTAGGGACACCTAGGATGATCATACAGGGAACATGTGGCCCTGACCAACACTAGAATTTGGTCCAAGGCAGGGTGAGAACCCTTGGAACGGTGTGTGGGTACCTGGGGCTCACTTATGCCCAGGAGGGCCAAACCAGTGATGTCACCAGGCTTGAAGAGCAACCAGGACATCGATGAGGGTGAGCAGAAACCCACAGACCAGCCATCAGCCTTATGCACTCAAGGAGACAGTGATGGCTGAACTTCCGTGCCCCGAATGTCCATCACCTGACCTCCAATGAGGCAGAAGTCTGAGGCCAAGTGCACAGTTCTGGGTCCAGGATTTCAGTATTTGGTACATGCTCCAGATTATAGAAATGATGAAGATTTGGTAAGTGTGGGCCCAGGAAGCCAAGTCTGTAGGTCTGCCATACTTGGGGGGTTCTTTCATGGTTAGAAATTTAAAATGGGGTCTCACTTTGTGGAAAGATGTTCTAAGGTGGGATCCAGAGCTGCATATGGGAAAATATTTCATGGCTAAGCAAGAATAGGACTTAGCTGCATCTCACAGTCAGTAGGCTGTCCTCTTTTTTTTTGATCTGGCTCCTGAGAGATTCTCTCTCTCTCTCTTTTTTTAATTTTTTGAGTTGGAGTCTCATTCTTTCAGTCAGGTTGGTTGACAGTGCCAAAACTTCCACTCAGCCTTCCAGGTTTCTGTAACTACAGGCACACCCTACCACACCCAGTTAATTTTGTTATTTTTTATTGTAGAGACGAAGTCTTGCCAAGTTACCTGGGCTGGTCTCAATCCCCGGGTTCAGGCAGGATTCCCATTTTTTGTTGAGTCTGCAGCTACTGAAAATCATCCAGTTTCTTTTTCTTATCTCCTTGTGCTTTCTGGAGAACAACAACAACAAATTATTCTAGCAAGTGAATACTCAGCAGCCCCTCCTGCAGCCTGCTCTGCACAGTGCTGTCTTTGCACAATAGTGAGTGTTCAGACCTCTCCAAACTCATAGAAATGAGTTCTTACAATAGTGAATAACCAGATCTATCCTGCTGGATGGACATGGGCTCAGTTATGGCATCATCCAGATCCCCACAATATCCTTTGGGAGGTCTAGATAATATGTGGTTGGGAGCCAACTTTACAAACTTCTCTGCTCCAGGATCACTGATTGCATAACATGAGTCTTTTATATTCTCTCTCTCTCTCTTTTTTTTATTTGAGTTGGAGTCTCATTCTGTCACCCAGGCTAGAGTGCAGTGGCATGCTCCCAGCCACTGCAGCTTTGACCTGCTGGGCACCAGCAATCCTTCCACCTCAGCCCTTCAGGTAGCTGGAACTAGAGGCACGCGTTACCATGACTGGCTAATTTTTGATTTATTGAGGAGATGAGGTCTCGCCAAGTTGTCCAGGCAGGTCTCGAACCTGCGGGCTCAGGCAATCCACTCATCTCAGCCTCCCAAATCGTGGGATTACAGGCTAAGCCACCAAGCCTGGCCTTTTTTTTTTTTTTTTTTTGAGTTGGAGTCTCATTCTGTCACCCAGGCTCGAGTACAGTGGCATGCTCTCGGCCACCCCAGTGTCAACCTGGAGGGCTCATGCGATCCTTTGACCTCGGTCTTCCACGTAGCTGGAATTACAGATGAGTGATACCAAGTGTCAGGGTACTGGTGGACAGGGTGAGGGTGGGGAGGTGCAGGGAGGCTCGCAGCACCGCCGTGTCTGGCAAGCTGGAGGTGCGCGCTGGGAATCCAGAGATCTGAGTAAATTGCAAAACACAGAGGTGAGAGAAGATTTATTTAAGAAAAGTTCACCCCCCACAGACAGGGAGTGGGCCTACACTCTAGGTGAGTGTGGCCTTGTAGCCCCCCGAGTCTTGGCTTAAATCCTTTTCTTGGAGATGTTGCACGTGACTGCAAGTGACCACCCGTGACTTCCATATCGACCAGCTGTGGATGTTTTGGAAATCCTATGACACAGAGACTCATTAACGTGCACCCACATTATCATAGTCCCTAGAGAAGGGTGTGACAAGGATTCTAATTCTCCTGTATCTTCCCGAACCACATTCCTTGGAACTAATGGAGTGTGCACTTCCTCCTTATCTCCTAGGCATTCCCAGCAGGTAGCTTTGGGGGTCCTTGACTTCCGTGTAGATAGAGTCCGTTCCACTGGAACATTAAGTCCCCACCCGCTCCCCCTCTGGGCGGGTCATAACTTTTGTAATTACAAGTTTCATGACTTTTACAGTCCTTGACCAATGTATGATATCTTAGTCCTTGTAAATTCCTTTTATTCTAGACAAGCTTGATTGCCATGATGAGATACCTCTGATACCTGGAAGTCTTTCTGAGAAGACAAAATCGGTCAAGTTAAGTTTACCTAAAGTGTGTATTTCTGCAACAGCATAACTTCTACTTTCTCATCATTGTGTCAGGGTTTAAGAACAAGATGAAAAATGACTTCCTACTCTCGACTATTCTTTCACAAAGTCTGGCTTTTTTTTTTATTATTGTAGAGATGAGGTCTTGCCAAGTTGCTTGGACTGGTCTTGAACCTGCAGACTCAGGCAATGCACTCACCTCAGTCTCCCAAAGTGCTAGGATTACAGGCTGAGCCACCGATCACGGCCTACACTCTTTTACACAGGAGCATGGAGGGGGGTTGTTTCTTGCTTCCCCTCTTATTTATTTTTTAAATTCTTCTTTAGGGGGCTTATTTCTTTGGTACTTGAGTGTGGCAAAGGCCAGTTTGTCAAACATTTCAGTGGTGAAAGTGAGTCTCCTGCAGGAAAAATATGTAGATGCACCTTGACACCACTCACACAGAACATTGGAGTGTTTTGCAGCCACTGAAGATTGGGATGGAGTCCTACCGCTCAGCGACCAAGCCACTAGTTGCCACCCCTGTGCCAGAGTTCCCAGCATGCTCCGTGATGCATACCACAATTTTTCCTCCCCTCCCACAAATTCTGGTGCAGGTAGGCAATTCAACTTCAAAATGCTACAATCAAAAAAAGCTTTTCTTTTTTCTCACCTTCTCCAGCCCCATTTGATTGCATCTGATGTCACTCAACATTAGAATGGAGGTGGCCTGAACCCTTATCGAATCAGCGGATCCTAGCTCGGAAACTGCCCAATCAGAGAGGAGCAGAAAGTGAAGGGACGGTTTCTTGGCTCTGACAGGAATTTTGTATCCTGTTTCTGCAGTTCTGCCTGATCTCGGAAAGAACCACGTGTCTTTTTTTCTTTATTTTATTCCCTGTGACATGCAGGTCTGGGGTGTTTGTAGGAGGATGCTGGGACACCCAGAAGCTGCGAGATAGTGTGCATGGGGGTGGGTGCGAGGACAGGAGGCAGGAAGGACCTGGATGACCCAGCTATGGCAGACCAGCCTCCCTCTCACCTCTGATCCTGGACCCATCCTCTCCAGTGTCTCGGCCCTCATCCCCGCTGCATATGGTGGGTCTGGTCCGGTCCCCAGGGTGCTGTCCCCATGGCGACCTCACCCCACCAGCGGCCTCTCCAGGCAATCCCGTGTTCTGGATGTGCAGGAACCAGGAGTGTTAAGGAGGGGCCTGGGGAAGGGGCTGTGGTCCTGGTCCTGTGCCTCTCTCCTCTTCCAAGGTTAGATGGAGGGTCTGGCACAATGTTAAGGAATTCCCTTGGACCAAAAACGGATCGTGAATCTCTAAGCCTCCAGTTAGGTCTCCTGGTCAGAGGTCTATTGAGGGCCTGGGGGGAAAGGCTTGGAGAAGGGGCAAGGGGAAGCCGACCAAGTGCAGGTGCTGGTTAGCCCCACAGTCGCCTGATCTGTGTTATCCAGGTGGAAATTCCTAGGGCAAGTCATCAGGGTCATTGGCAGTTGGTCACCAAGTTCAAACCTGGTTCTGCCTGGTGGGACAGCCAAAGAGTTGGAGCAGGAGATGTGACTTAATTTAGAGGACTATTAAAACCGAGAAGATTAGGGTCCTGCATCCTAAAGACCCCACGTAGGTTGCTTGTGTGTTTTTGTTTTTGTTTGGTTTTCATCCAGGTCAATAGTGAGGGAGAGAGAATTACTTGAGTCCAGAAGTTTGAGGCTAACCTGCACAACATAGCACATCCATGTAACTATAAAAGCTGAAACAAATTAGCTGAGATTGGTCACACATGCCTATAGTTTCAGATGCCTGGGATCCTGAGATGGAAAAATCTGTTGAGCTCAAATGGTGAAAATTATCATACGCTGGGTGGAGCCACTTTAAGCCTGCCTGTGTTACGGAGTGAGACTCAGAATCAGAAAATATATTTAAATTAAGTTTTAAAAAATAAAGGGTGGTCTGGTGCAGTGGCTCATGCCTGTAATCCCAGCACTTTGGGAGACCGAGGCAAGAGGATTGCCTGGGCCTGTGGGTTTGAAACCACCCTGGGCAACATGGTGAGACCTCGTCTCTACAATAAAAAAAAAAAATTAGCTGTGCACGGTAGCGCATGCCAATAGTTCTGGCTATTTGGAAGCCTGAGGCGAAAGGATCGCCTGAGTCCAGCAAGTCATACCTGTGGTGGCTGGTAGTATGCCACTACACTGCATCCTGAGCAACAGAGTGACACTCCAACTCAAAAAACATAAAAATGAAATTAAAGTCATATCTTCAACATGTAGATGTGACATGTCCAGATAATTTCCCTTGAAAAGTAATGTCGAAGGAGGAGGAGAAAGAGGCAAAAATGACTTGTCCCCAGGTAAATGTGTCCGAGGTCAGGTTTTGAGTCTGTCTTCCTACTGGAATGTCATGATTTTAGAGCATGCAAATCTCAACTGCTACGTGTGATTGTCCTGCCTTGTGAGTTTAATTCGTTTTGATTCTTCTTGTGATATTCAAGTGCTCTGAAAAATTCTTTTTTTCTGCATGCCTCTGTCTTCTCTTTGTTTCTTCTTTCAGGCTTTATAGCTGCTGTGTACATTCCTCACCATGAATTTATGACCTGCATTATTAAACATGTTCCCTTGTGGTTGTGGAACATGGAAAAACTCGGACAACCAAGATTGCTATTGGAGATGGGATATAACCTCAGAGTCTAGTGAAGGACGGAAACAAGTACTATTAAGCTTCTATCTGGATGCTCTGTCCATTCCATGCAGAAGTGAAATAATAAAATGCACATTTAAGCAGGGTGGCAGTTACTTCCCCGAATAACTCAGGAAGTTTGAAATAAAACAACGTGATGAGTCTTGGTCTCTAGGATCCTATAAAAAGAGAATATCAATGCACTTTTAGGTGTTACAAAACATGGAAGATACTTGTAGCTGCAATTCTACATAAAATATTTGTTTCATCAATATTAAATTCAGATTATACTTTACAAACTTTTTGGTTAATAATATCACAGCACTGTATCGTGTTGTCTGTTTGCCTTGTACGTGACAGCAATTTGTCCCAGCCACTTTGTAGGCTGAGAAGAGTGAATCTTTTTTGGCCAGGAGGTCAAGGCTGCAATGAGCTGTGATTATGTCACTGCATGCCAGCATGGGCAGCAAAGTGAGGCTCCCCCGAAGTGAAATAAATAAAAATGCAGAAACTTAGGTTTACCCCGCTTCGCCTGAATCAGAAGCTGCATTTGTGTGTGTGTGTGTGTGTGTGTGTGTGTGTGTTTTGGAGTCTCACTCTGTCACCCAGACTAGAGTACAGTGGCACACTCCCAGCCACCTCAGCCTCTACCTCATGGCTCCAGTGATCCTTCCTCCTCAGCCTTCCAAGTAGCCAGAGCTACAGGTACATGCTACCTCACCTGGCTAATTTCTTATTCATCGTAGAGACAAGGTCTTGCCAGGTTGCCTGGGTGGGTCTTTCTTACTCACCCTGTAATCCCAGCACTTTGGGAAGCCGAGACGAGTGGATTGCCTAAGCCCGTGGGTTCAAGACCATCCTGGGAACTTGGTGAGACATTGTACAATAAAATAAAAAATAGTCGGGTGTGGTAGCACACATCTGTAGTTCCAGCTACTTGGAGGGATCCCCAGAGCCCAGCAGGTCGACACTGGGGTGGCCGTGAGCGTGCATGCCACTGCACTGCAGCCTAGGTGAAGGAGTGAGACTCCAACTCAAATAAATAAACAAATATATACTGGATGAAATCTTCTAACTCATTATGGGTTTTCCATCTGGAAAATACTACAATTATTCTGTATGATACAAATATAGCATTCCGAAATGTACAGTACCCACATTTTGTACTGTATTACTCACAAAAGTAAAGTATCTACCCTGGTTAAGTGGATTTTATTCCCTGCTTATGACTCTGACAATATATTAGAGAATATTTTGGGTTAACTACTGCCTTATTGGATAATTCCACTTGTCATATCAGCTGAACCTGTTTTCATTGCATTCTCCTTTCACCTAGAGTCCATGGTCACTTGATAAATATGAGTTGCTGTGTTTTAAGGGACTGTTGACATTCAGGAATGTGGCCATAGAATTCTCTCAAGAAGAGTGGAAATTCTAGACCTGACTTAACGAATTTTGTACAAGAAGGTGATGTTAGAGAGTCACGGGAACTGGTATTTCTCAGTGAGGAAAATCTTAAGAAACCATTTTTTTTTGAGTTGGAGTCTCACTCTGTCACCCAGACTGGAGTGCAGTGGCCGCTCCCGGCCACCGCAGCCTCGACCTGCTGGGCTCCGGCGATCCTTCAGCCTCAGCCTTCACGCAGCTGGAACTACAGGCGCGAGCTACCATACCTGGCTAGTTTTTGATTTATAGTGGAGATGAGGTCTCGCCAAGTTGCCCAGGTGGGTCTCGAACCCGCAGGCTCACACAATTCACTCATCTCAGCCTCCCAAATCACGGGATTACAGGCTGAGCAACTGAGCCCGTCTTAGTGTATTCTTTCCTGTGCACAGTACTAGGATGGTAATGGGAGAATCCCAGCAAGTGTCATGTTACTTTTTTCTAAGAAAACAGGTCTTGCTGTCTCTAAGCCAGACCTCACCATCTCTCTGGAGTGAAGCAAAGAGCCCTCGAGACAGCACATTAACTAGACCCCCAGGCAGGTAGAAGTGAATGAAGCAGATTGCACAGGTCAACGTGGAATCAGAGCTTGAAATGAGGTTTGCAATGTGGTCTACTCCTATGGAAATAGTTCCCTAGGAGCCTGAGATTTTATTCTCTTGGTTTCCAAGGGGAAATCTATTGTTCCATGAACTGAAATCTCCCAGAAACTTTTCCTTCTGTGAATTTTCTTCAAGATTACTGTGAAAATCACAGTTCTTTTAATGGTATATAAGGGACTGCATGATCAGACTGCTCTTCTGATGCTTGAGACACATGAAAATATCTACTCATTTATTTACAAACTATTTTTTAGGTTTTCTTTTTACATAATATTGGAAATATGTGAGAGTAGTGGTGACTTTGTTTTTGAATCCTGAAATCCCAAGAACACTGTCAGTAGATGTTTTAAGGTTTCTGCTTTATGATTTCCTTACCTAGGAAGGCTTCAAATGTGATTCTATAAAAATTAATACTCCAAGTTAGGCTCGTAGCTCATGCAGTAATCCCAGGACTTTTGGGAGACAGAGGCAAGAGCATTGTCTGAGCCCAGGGTTTTGAAACCAGCCTTGGCAAGTTGGCCAGACCTCTCCTTACAATAAATAAAGAAAAATGAGACAAGCATGGTAGTGCATGCCTGTATTTCTAGCTACTTAGAAGGCTGGGGTAAAGGATCACCTGAGCTCAACAGGCTGTGACTGTCGTGGCTGTGTGTTTGCCTCTGCACTCCAACCTGGGTGACAGACTCCGACTCAAAACAAACAAATTCATACTTTGTAATTTACCAGAAGCTCCCAGATAACAGGACATTCCAGCAGGGAAGACCCAGCTCTCTGAGCAGGCACAAAAGATAAAGACCTGCCCCCTCACTTCCAACTCCTGATTGGCCATTTGAGAACATAATGTTCATTGATTGGATGAGGCTCCAGGGTCCACTTCTCTGGTCTTGAGTGACATGCGATGCGATCAAATGGTGGCTCTGAGGCAAGAAAGCGTTAAGATTTCTCGCTGCACTGGCATTGTAGGTGGGAGGAGCTGGCTGACTCGCGACTCGTGGGGCATGCAGAGAACCCTAGTCTTGAGAACTCTTTGACCACGGGTCACAGACCCGGATGCATCTGGCCTAGAGGACCATTTTTACCAACCTATTTCAGTGGACGTGAAATCAACCTGAAGCTGATGGTGGTTCAGGCATTTTACACGTAAACTCCTTGGGCTCATGTCATCTGTGCCCTGACTGGACAGTGTCAAAGAGACACAGGGTGACCGGATCGCTTAGTAACAGATGGTGATCCAGCTTTGGAGCAATGACATTGAAATTGAGAGGCACTTAGGGGAAGTTGGAAACTCATCAGTTTGCATCTCTGCTTTGGATGTAAGGCTTGTCACCCACAGCGTTGAGATATGCGCCTACCTCACTAGGGTCCATCTGAGAAATTTGTCTATCTAGTCAGTGGAAAACTTCTGCTTCCATGTAGTCTCCTAATAATCGATGACCCTAAATTCCCATGACCTCAGAGGCAATTCTTTTTTTTCCCCGATGAAACAGCTTCCATTTTGTTATATATATGGCATAAAACTTGGCTGTTAATGACATATTTCATTTTTCTTTTTTTTTTGAGTTAGAGTCTCACTATGTCACCCACACTGGAGTGCAGTGGCCGCTCCCGGCCACCGCAGCCTCAACTTGCGGGGCTCCGGCGATCCTTCCACCTCACCCTTCCAAGTAGCCGGAATTACAGGCATGCGCTACCACGCCCAGCTGATTTTTTTGTTTTACTGTAGAGATGAGGTCTCGCTGCCCAGGCGGGTCGCGAACCCGTGGGCTCAGGCAATCCACTCACCTCGGCCTCAAAAGGCGCAGGATTACAGGCTGAGCCACCAAGCCCAGCTCTTTTTCCTTTTTTTGAATTGTAGTCTCACTCCATTGTCCAGTCTGGAGTGCTGTGGCACGCACCCGGCCACCGCAGTCTCTACCTGCTGGGCTCTGGCTATCCTTCTGTCTCAGCCTTCCAAGTAGCCAAAACTACAGGTGTGCGCTACCACACCCAGCTAATTTTTGATTTATTGTAGAGAGGAGGTCTTGCCAAGTGGCCTGGGCGGGTCTCAAACTTAGGCAATCCACTCGCCTCAGTCTCCCAAATTCCTGGAATTAGAAGACATATTTCAATTCACATGTTCCAAGAACTTTTTTAAAAAAATTATTCCCAAATATGAGATATGATAAAATAATGAAGTCTCGGTGAGTACTTGGAGAATATGTACACCTTACAGATTAAATACATGTGAGCTCATCAGCACCTTTGTTAATAAAGAAGAAAATGAGAACATTTATGGAGATGACAAGCTGAGGAATTCTAAGGAGACCACAGTTGACACTAGGGTTCCTCCTATTTTATTTTTTGAGTTGGAATCTCACCCTGTTGCCCAAGCTTGAGTGAGGTGGCATGCTCATGGTCACTGCAGACTTGAACTACTGGGCTCATGCAATTTTTCCACCTCAGCCTTCAAAGTAGATGGAACTACAGATGCATGCTTCCATGCCTGGCAAATTTTCTGTGATTTACAGTAGAGATTAGGTCTCGCCAAGTTGCCCAGGTTAGTATTGTACATCTGAACCCAGGCAATCCTCTCAACTCAGTTTACCAAAGTGCTGGGATTAGAAGTTTGAGTCTTCCAATTTTAAATAGGATTTGTGGGGACATTCTATGTGGTCAAGTGCATGCATCTCTTATAACTTTTTCTGTATTCTCATTCTACTCCCTGATTCCTCTTTATGTGATGGTTACTGATTACACTTGTCCAGAGGTCTTGGACAAAGACAGTATATCATGACAGTCCATCATTAAATGGGAATTTGTGGAAAGGGGACTGTTGTGTCTCTGTTTAGATGCACTTTTGTTGTGCATATGACCTCAAAGACACTGTGCTCTAAGTTTCCAAAGTGGGTGTCCAAGATGTTTGGACCAGATGCCACGATAGCTCTTATATACAGAGAGAGGTGCTCCTTGGAGTTTGGTGTCTTTCACTTACATTTTGTGTCTCTGACCTTCCTCTGTTTACACATTCTCTGGAGTAGCTGGATTCCAGGTTTGTCCAGTTTCTGGAAGTTGCATGGCAATATTACAATATTTAAATATTTTGATGAAGTAGACCTGTGATCCCCATTTTACAGGTGAGAAAAGTGACATTCAGACAGGTTAAGTGCCTTTGTTAATGTCACACAAGTGTTTTGATATATTTTAAATGTTTACCTTGAAGTCTTCCTCTATGATGCATACACTTCTAGCTGCATAATTAACAGTTGTAAACCTAACTCTGAATTGTACCCCACATCTTTAAAATTAAAATTAAAATCTGGCTGGACTCGGTGGCTCAATCTGTAATCCCAGCATTTTGGGAAGTTGAGGCAAGATTTCCTAAGCCCGTGGGTTCAACACCAGCCTGGGCAACTTGGTGATACCTCATCTCTATAATAAATAAAAAATTAGCCAGTTGTGGTAGTGCGCCTGTAGTTCCAGCTACTTGAAAGTCTGAGGTGGAAGGATTCCCAGAACACGGCAGGTCGACGCTGGGGTGGTCGTGAAAGTGCCCCTGCACTCCAGCCTGGGAGATGGAGTGACTCCAACTAAAAAAAAACTTTTACATGGGCTCAGTGGCTCAGCCTATTATCCCATGCCTTGGTAGACTGAGGTGAGTGGCTTGCCTGAGCCCACGGGTTCAAAAGCCACCTGGGCAGGTGAGACTTCATCTTTATAATAAATCAAAAATTAGCCGGGTGTGGTAGTGCATGCATGTAGTTCCAGCTACTTGGAAGGCTGAGGCGGAAGGATCGCCGGAGCCCAGCAGGTCGAGGCTGCGGTGGCCGGGAGCAGCCACTGCACTACAGTCTGGGCAACAGAGTGAGACTCCAACTCCAAAAAAAAAAAAAAATTAAATATATGTTTACACTTCTCTCATATTGTATTTTGTGTCTCTCTACTCACATCCGTAAGGGTACATGTCTCATTCAAAGTCTATTTTCTACTCGATGATACAGAAATTGGAAATCATTCGAGGAAGTAACTAGTTGGCACTTGGCCTTCCCTATCCTCTCTTATCCTTGGCTAAGTTTATGTTTTCTGAGCGAGCTCGTGTGGTGGTAGATTCTGACCAGTCTTCACCTGGAATATCATGTTCAGATAACTCTAGTTTTGCAGCAGTACTTTCTTTCTCCTAATTATTCCTCTTGGGCTTTCTCTTACAGGTTTGTGTTGTACAATATCGTACTATGGAAAATTTTCCAAAACAGAGACCAGGATAGCGGCCGCGGCATGCACCTGACAATGCGAAAACTGATTTTTAAAAAATGTTGCCTTTCTACCAAAACATAACAACACATTTTTTTTCGTTTTCTAAATACAAAAGAAATATATAGTGAAAAATACAAAAGAAATATATATATATAAATAAAAGAAAATAAAAGGAAAAAAAGCCGAATCTTCAGATCTCTGTGAAATGAAAGTCTTTTCTTACATACCTCTCCTCCAAACTTGATTCCTTCTTAGAAGGTGTAAGCAGACATGTGTTTTACTTGCATCCTGCAGCCCCGTTTGAATACATCTCCTGTAACTCAAGATCAGAGGGGGGACCTGGAGCCTTATCCAATCAGTGGATGGTGACTAGAATACTGTCCAATTAGAGTTGCCGGAAGTAGGGAGGCTGCTTTTGGCTACTGACTGGGTTTTTGTATCTGGCACCAGGGGAAATCCCGGGTCATCTCCAAGAGAACTGCAAGTCTTTACTTCAGCCTTTGTTGCCCTGTGACCTGCTTGTCCTGGGAGTTCATAGGGAGGACTTCAGGACACTTGGAAGCTGGGAGATGAGGAGAATGGGGACGGGTGCGAGAAGGGGAGAGAAAATGGACCCCGATGAAAGAGCTGTGGTGGGACCGGTACCATTGGCTCAGGGTGGGGCTTGGCAGTCCCCCGAGACTTGACCCTGCAGCGAGCTCACTTGAGCAGAGGCTTCTCCAGGCAATCACGCTCTCTGGATGTGTGGGACCGGGGAGAGGCTGTTGTCCTGGCCCTGTCCCTCTCTCCTGCCTCCACCGCAGCGCTAAGGAGTCTCTTTGGGCCAACAGTGGATGGTGAATCACTAAGCCCCAGTCAGGGGTTGTGGTGTGGGGTCCCCAGAAGGCCTGGGAGGAAAGACTTTGAGAAGAGGCAGGGGGAAGCCCTGGTGGCAGTGGTTACAGTCAGGCAGTCGCATAATATGGAGTATCAAGGTGGATATCCCCAGGGTATGTCACCAGGCGCAAGCCTCGTTCTGCTTGGCGGGACTGTAAAATTCAAGACAACGAGTTGGAACAGGGACTGCGGGAATATTTGGTAGAGCCATTAAAACCAAGATGATGATGGGACGGTGTCCTAAAGACCCCTTTTGGATTGTGTGTTCTTTTTAAAAATCCAGGTCAGGGTTTGGGGGGAGAGACAGGGCAGAGGATTACTTGAGTTCAGGGATTTGAGACAAACCTAGATAGCATAACACATCTATGTAACTATAAAAGCTGAAAGAATTTAGCTGCGAGTGGTCACACATGCCTGTAGTTCCAGCAGATTGGGAGTCTGAGATGGAAGAATCCTTTGAGTGTAGGTTAAGATTGTGATAAGCTGTGATGTGCCATTCTTTCCTGCCTGGGTGATGGAGTGAGACTCTGATTCATAAAATACATTTAATTTAATTTTAAAGAGTCATACTTTCTTTCTTTCTTTTTTTTTTTTTGAGTTGGAGTCTACTCTGGTCACCCAGGGTAGAGTGCAATGGCATGTTCATGGTCACCTCAGTCTCCACCTGCTGGACTTAGGTGGTCAGACTCAGCCTTTCAAGTAGTTGGAACTGATAACACAGGCTACCACGTCCGACTAGTTTTTGTGATTTATTGTAAAGACAAAGTCTCACAAAGTTGACCAGGCTGGTCTTGAACCAGTGGTCTCAGGCAATCCTCTAGCCTTGACCTCCCAAAGTGCTGGGATTACAGGTTGAGCCACCAGAGTCTCAACCTGTTAGGCTAGGTGACCCTTCTGAAAAGACACATCGAGAGTGGGAAGCCATTTTTCATCCTGTTCCTAAACCTTAATACAATGATGAGAAAGAATAGGCTATGCTTTTGGAGAAATGCACACTTTAATTAAAATTAACTTTGCAACCTTTGTCTTTTCAGGAATAGACTTCCTGCCGCAAGGCATCAGGGGTATCTCATAGTGTCAATCAAGCTTCTACAGAGTAAAGGGAGTTTACAAGGTCTAAGACATCATGCATTGGGTAACAATTGTAAAAGTCATAAAATTTGCAATTACAAAAGTTATAACTGTTCAGAGTTCAGGCGGGGATTTGATCTTCCAGGAAATTGGGCACTATCTACAGGGAAGCCAAGGATCCTCAAAGCTACTAAATGTGAATGCCTAGGAGATAAGTGGAGGTGCACTCTCCATTAGCTCTAAGGAACGACATTCAGAAAGGTGCAGGAGATTTAGAATCCTTGTCATACCCTTCTCTAGGGGCTATGATAATGTGGGCGGACATTAATGTGTCCCTGTATCACAGAATCTCCAAGATGTCCACAGGTGACCAATAAAGAAGTCACAGCAGTCACGTGCAACATCTCCAAGAAAAGGATTTAAGCCAGGGTTTGAGGGGCTACGAGGGGGCCACACTCACCTAGAGTGTAGGCCCACTCCCTGTCTGGGGGGGTGAACTTCTCTTAAATAAATCTTTTATTCTCTCACTTCTGTGTGTCACAATTCTTTGCATTTACTTGGATCTCTGGTTTCCCAGCTCAGTACCTCTGGTTTGCCAGCTCAAGCAGTGCTGCCCCTCTCCCCGCTGGAGAGGGTGAGGTGCTGCTCCTCTCCAGCACCTCACCCTCTGAACCCTAACACCCTCCACCTCATTCTTCCAAGCATCTGCAACTACAGGCACACACCACCTTGCCTGGTTAATTTATTGTAGAGATGAGGTCTTGCTAACTCACCCAGGCTCATTTTGAACCGATGGGCTCAGGCAATCCTCTCATCTCAGTCTCCCAAAGTGCTGGGATTAAGGTGTGTGTCACTGTACCTGGATATTATTAAGCATTTAAATTATACTACTGAATCTTCTTTACTATGTGATAAATATGCTGCTGCTATTTATGCACAAAGGGAAAGTGGTAATTTAGTCTTTGGAGATAAAGAAAAACCTTACATTTATAAATACTGGAGGCAATGTGAATACGGTAAAATACGGCATGACACACTTATCTATACAATAAGCCATTGGAAATACATATTATTGTTCACATGCAAGTTGAGTGATGTGAAAGGAAATGCTAATTATACTTTTGACGTGCACTAAACTAAAAAATATTTAAGCAAAAGTGGAAGACTTACTAATTATCTAACAGCTCTTAGATGATATATAAATTCAAGTATGTTATTTTAGAACGTTTTAAACTAAAACTATACGTAAACTAATATACTTCAAAGTATGTAACTTAGTTCTGGTATTTTATATAATAATAGAGCAAAAATTATAAAATGATACAGCTATCATTGATATATAGTTGATATTATATATCAATTATATATGATACAAAGGACCAAAGGTAACAAATTTTTTACTGTAGCTTGGCAAAGTTTTAGGTTTACCTACAACATTAGTTTCCTTAGGAATACTGTGAGGTGATTAGATACATCATTCTATTTTCTAGAAGACACATGTAAGCAAATAAATGTTAAATTTCTAAGCTTAGGCTGGGCTCAGTGGCTCAGCCTGTAATCCCAGCACTTTGGGAGGCCGAGACGAGTGGATTGCCTGAACCCGCTGGTTCAAGACTCACCTGGGCAACTTGGAAAGACCTCATCTCTACAATTAATAAAGAAATGGCCAAGTGTGATGGTGTGCGCCTGTAGTTCTGGCTCCTTGGAAGTCTGAGGTGGAAGGATTGCTGGAACTCAGCTGGTCAAGTCTGTAGTGGCTGGGAACTCCAGTTGGGTGACAGAGTGAGACTCCAACTCAAAAAACAAACAAACAAACAAACAAAAAACAAAAAAATTTTCTAGGATTAGATTATAGTAAGAAAATAAAAATTTTAACATAAAAATACACTGTCAAAAATTTAATAAAATGCTTTGTGCCCTGATAAAATGACTAAGTTCAAACTCCTTTAGCATTATGTTTGGAAACCTCCATAAACTGAATATTATAAGGCAGAAAAGATGACTTATCTGTCTTGTGTTCTTGAGGTTTTTAAACCAATTCCCAACAGCACCACTACCCTTATACACTTGTCATGAGACATAAACAGATCTTTTAAAAATGACTTAAGCTGGGCTCGACTGCTCAGTCTGTAATCCAGTGTTTGGGAAGCTGAGGTGAGTGGATTACCTGAGCCCACAGGTTTGAGACCTGCCTGGGCAACTTGGTGAGACCTCATCTCTACAATGAATCAAAAACAATTAGCCAGGCATGGTAGTATGCGCCTGTACTTCCAGCTACTTGGAAAGCTGAGGCGGAAGGATTGCCAGCGCCCAGCAGTTGGAGACTGCGGTGGCCGGGAGAGTGCCACTGCACTCCAGTCTGGGTGACAGAGTGAGACTCCTACTAAAAAAAAAAAAAAAAAAACTA
>NW_007247881.1:13621-78710 GCF_000164805.1 Carlito syrichta | reverse complement strand
GTGTAAACAGAAGATGTCTCTCTGTGTCAACAATGGAAACCTAGGCTTCCCAAAATTATTCTCACTGGAGCAGAGCTTCCCAATCCACATTTTAAAGTCTGGCTCCCTCTAGGCCATTTGGATCTCTCATCTGTGTCACTGGCACAAGTATTCCCATCTACATGAGTGAATGCCTACCATCTTTGCTGCCTTTATATTCCAGGACTCTGCTTATCTCTAGAAAAGTGACAAGACATGACTGGCAGACTGTCTACTACATGTTCACCTCCTTCCCAGAACAGCATGGTGGGCTCAGAAAAAAACTTACAATGCAGCCAGGCTCAGTGGCTCAGCCTATAATCCCCCCGCATTTGGGAGGCTGAGGTGAGTGGATTGCCTGAGCCTACGGGTTCAAGACCCACCTGGGCAGCAAGACCCATCTCTACAATAAATCAAAAAATCAACCGGGTGTGGTAGTGCATGCCTGTAATTCCGGTTACTTGGAAGACTGAGGCAGAAGGATCACCAGAGCCCAGCAATTTGAGGCTGTGGAGGCCAGGAGCAGCCACTGCACTCCAGTCCGGGTGACAGAGTGAGACTCCAACTCAAAAAAAAAAGAAAAAAACTTACAATGCTCCATGTCTCTTTCTGGAGAGACCTAGAAAAATGGATCAAGTTTTCAAAGTTTTGGATTTTTGTGAAGATGTCATTTGACTGTTTTTTGTCATCCTGACATGGAGTACTAAAGAAATTGGGGGCATATTATGGATGACAGGTTTGTGTCTGTTGAGTAAAAACTTAACATTTTTTACACCACCAGAAATGCTTTAGTACTACAGACAGTATACTAGGGAGGTAAATGTTATAGGATCTAAAAATGAAAGAGGACAATCTTTGGTTCTTAGTAAATAGAGTCCAAACACCCTGACACAATATTTGAGAAGCACCCACAATCTGTAGCCCAGGTGACCAATATCAACCTTTCCATGTAAAACACTAGACTATTGTTCCAGTTACTTGGAAGGCTGAGGCAGAAGGATCACCGGAGCCCAGCAGGTCGAGGTTGCAGTGACCGGAGCAGCTACTATATTCCAGTCTGGGTGACAGAGTGAGACTCCATCTCAAAAAAAAGCTAGACTATTAATTACTGGAATGAGCAACTGGTTTCAAGTTTTCTTTTTTTTCAAATTTTGAGTTGGAATCTCACTCTGCCGCCCAGACTGAATTGCAGTGGCACATTCCTGGTCACTGCAGCTTCGACCTGCTGGGTTCAGTTGATCCTTCCATCTCAGTCTTCCAAGTAGTTGGAATTACAGACACAGGCTACCAAGCCCAGATAACTTTTGATTTATTTTAGAGACAAGGTCTTGCGAAGTTGTCAGGCTGGTCACAAACATGCGGGCACAGTCAATCCACTCACCTTGGCTTCCTAAAGTGCAGGGTTACAGGCTGAGCCACAGAGCCTGGCCTAAATTTTCAAATTTGTACATGAAACATATTCCAGTTGAAGTAAAAAAAGACATTTACATAAATCTACCCTGAAGAAATTAATATCTATGCATTATTTGAAAAAATCAAAGTAATCTTCTTAAGCATGCTCAGTAAAATAGAACAGACAAAAAAATAGAAATTACATAGGTAATTAAGAATATCAATACAGAGTAAAACTATAGAAAAGAATTCAGCCGGGCTTGGTTTCTCAGCCTGTAATCCCATGCCTTTGGGAGGCTGAGAGAGTGGATTGCCTGAGCCCACGTGTTTGAGACCCGCCTGGGCAAGTCGGCGAGACCTCATCTCTACAATAAATCAAAAATTGGCCGGGTGTGGTAGCATGCGCCTGTAGTTCCAGCTACTTGGAAGGCTGAGGTGGAAGGATCACCGGAGCCCAGCAGGTTGAGGCTGCGGTGGCCGGGAGCGGCCACTGCACTCCAGTCTGGGCGACAGAGTGAGACTCCAACTCAAAACAAAACAAAAAAAAACACAGAAAACAAAACAACAACAGCAAAAGAATTCAATAAAACATTGAAGCTTCAAAATACAATAATTGAATTTTAAGAAATTAGCTAGAGAGGCATAATCGTCATAATCAAGCAGAAACAAATGAAAAATGAAAGATGTGTCGTTTATAAATATCGAGACAGGAATACAAAATGAATAAGTATAACATGAAATGTATATTGGGTATGGGCTTATTGGACAGCATTGAGCAATCCAATATCTGATGAAAGAATGCAATAATCTATTTTTTTCAAAAACAATTTTTTCAGTTGGAGTCTCATTCTGTCGCCCAAACTGGAGTGCAGTGGCATGCTTTTCACCACCTCAGCCTCAACCTGCTGGGGTAGGTGATTCTTATGCCTCAGTCTTTCAAGTAGCCAGAACTATAGGCACATGCTACCAAGTCTGGCTGATTTTTGATTTATTTTAGAGATGAGGTCTCACTAAGTTATCCGTGCGGCTCTCCAAACTGCAGGCTCAGGAATTTGTTCACCTTGGCCTCCCAAGCACTGGGATCTCAGGCTGAACCACCCAGACTGGCCCAAAATATTTTTGATCTTTCATTGGTTAAATCCAGAGGCAGAATCTACAGATATGGACCTAGTTGTACAAGATCACGAAAAACTGTAGTTGAAATATAAGGGAATATATAGACTTACCAAACTAAGCAAAACTGAGGGTGTTTTGTTGTTGTTGTTGTTGTTGTTGTTGTTTTGTTGGAGTTGCACTTCATTGCCCAGACTGGAGTGCAGGTGGCTTACTCCTGGCCACGCCAGCATCGATCTGCTGGACTCTGGTGATACTTCCACCTCAGCCTTCCAAGTAGCCAGAAATATACGCACGTACTACCATGCCCAACTAATTTTTGATTTATTGTAGAGATGAGATCTCACCAAATTGCTCAGCCTGGTCTTGAACCCAAGGACTCAGGCAATCCTCTCACCTCAGCCACCCAAAATGATGTGATTATATTCATGAGCCACTGCACCGAGTAGAACATGGTTTTTAAAATAAAAACTACCATGTAACACAGAAATCCCTTTTCTGAGTATATAAGCAAAGGAAATAAAATCAACATCTCAAAGAATTATCTGACCCCCTATGTTCTATGCAGAAGTTGTCAAAACGGACAAGATTAAAAACAACCTAAATATTTGTGGATTTTGTGTGGATTAAGAAAATATCATATATACACAATAGCAAATCATTGAGCCATAAAAAAAATTAAAGAATCCCACCATTTCAACCTTATGAATGAAACTGTAAGATTATGCTAGGTGTAGGGAGTCAGGCACACAAACAAAAAATACTGTGAGACTGAGTATAATGACGCAAGCCAGCAATCCCAACACTCTGGGGGCTGAGGTGAGAGGAAGGCCTAGGGGTTCAAGACCAGACTGGGCAACTTGGTGAGACCTCGTATGAACAATTAAAAAAAAAAAGCTGGGCGTGATAGCTCAGACCTGTAGTTCCAGCTACTTGGAAAGCTGAGGTGGAAGACTCACCTGAGCACAGCGGGTCATGGCTACGGTGGCAATTAACATGTCACTGTGTTCCAGCCTGGACGATAGTGAGACTCCAACTCAAGGAAAAAAGTATACTGCATGATCTCACTCATGTGTGGAATCAAAGAAGGTTGCACTCACAGAGGAAGAAGGTACGAGGATTGTCACTAGGACCTGCAGGTGAGAAAAATGGGAGATGTTTTCCTTTTTTTGAGTTGGATTCTTACTCTGTTGCCCAGACTGGAGGGCAGTAGCATGCTCCCAGCCACCGCAGCCTCAATCAGTTGGGCTCCAGCAATCCTTTCGCCTCAGCCTTCCAAGTAGCCAGAATTACAGGCATGCGCTACCACACTCGGCTGATATTTTTATTTATTGTAGAGATGAGGTCTCGCTGCCCAGGTGGGTCTCGAACCCGCGGGCTCAGGTAATCCACTCACCTCAGCCTCCCAAAGATGTGGGATTACAGGCTGAGCAACCAAGCCTTGCTGGGATGTTTTTCAATGGTACAAAATTTCATATCACTGAGTTTTAGGGAACTAATGTATAGCAGAGTGACTTGTAGTTAATAATATCAGGTAAACTTAGAAAATTTGCTAAAATAATGAACATTATGTGTTTTCCTCACAAAACATGAAAATGGCAACTATGCAACGTGGCCGCTCCTGGCCACCACAGCCTTGACCTGTTGGGCTCCAGTGATCCTGCCACCTCAGCCTTCCAAGTAGCCGGAACTACAGGCATGAGATACCACACCCGGCTAGTTTTTTTTGTTTTGTTTTGTTTTTATTGTAGAGATGAGGTCTCGCTGAGTTGCCCAGGTTCAGGCAATTCACTCACCTCGGCCTCCCAAAATGCAGGATTACAGGCTGAGCCACTGAGATGGCTCGATATTTTCATTAGCATAATTATAATCATCATTTCACAATGTATAGGCATATCAAATACTACATTAAACACAACATGTTTATACATTTATATTTATGTATAAAAAATCAGATAATCACACACGCATGAACATACATGTGTATATGTATATATGCATATATGTAAAGTAGTACTAAGCTTCATACTAAACAAAGAAAAATATAAAATAAGAGCTATTAAAAAACAAGGTAACATGTGGGCATTTAATATTTGTTTTTAATGTTCTATGTGATATAGTATACTTAAGAATTCGGATATGTAGAAATAAATTACCAATCTCAGTCCATATTTAGAAAAATTAAAGTAAATTAACAGGATTTGTTAAATCAAAAGATAGTTTTTGTCCTGGTAGAATTATGGAGTATGAATTTAAATAAAATTACATTGGAAACCTCCCTAGATAGAAAATCATAAAGTAGAAAACATCTGTCCAGAGAGTTCTTAAAATTTCTCAAATAACACTCTCTCGCCTATTTAAAACATGACACAAAAAGAAAGTTTAAGCCGGGCTCGGTGGCTCAGCCTGTAATCCCAGCACTTTGGGAGGATTTGAGTGGATTGCAGAGCCCGCGGGTTCGAGACCCACCTGGGCAACTTGGCGAGACCTCATCTCTACAATAAATCAAAAAAAATAGCCGGGCATGGTAGTGCGCACCTGTAGTTCCGGCTACTCAGAAGGCTGAGGCGGAAGGATCGCCAGAGCCCAGCAGGTCGAGGCGGTGGGGGCCGGGAGCGGCCACTGCACTCCAGTCTGGGCGACAGAGTGAGACTATGACTCAAAAAAAAAAAAAAAGAAAGAAAGTTTAAAAAATAGTTTGACATGGATTTTCTAAATAAATAAGCAGATACTTGCACATCTTCAAAAACATCAAAAAGGTAGTCAGCTCATGGAGTCCCTAACAAATCATTAAGTGAACTTTGATTTCCCCTGTAATCTTGAAAGGAGATCTTTGAAGAAGCAGAGTTTTTGGAGAATTTCAGAACATGGATTAATAGATATCTCTTTGTGATAGCAAGAGAAAGAATCGCGGGCTTCTCAGAAACCATTTCTATTGGAGCATACCACCTTTGCAACTGATATTTCAAGCTCTATTTCCTAAACCTGTGTCATCTACTTCTTTCACTCCCACCTTCCTGGATGTTTGGTTGGTGTGCTGTGTCTCTTCATTTCCCAGGGTTCTTTCCTCTGCTCCAGACAGGTGATCAGGTCTTGCTCAGAGACAGCAAGTCCTTCCTGTGTAATTAGAGAAACATAACATGAATCTTGCTGGGATTCTTCAATTACAAACCTAGTATTATGATCAGTAGAAAACACATTATACAAGATTCTAGAAAATTATCCCAAAATACTGTTCCCCAATAAAACCTTTAGTACATATAGACAGAATCTTAAATTTGTGGGTTCTTGTTTTGTTTTTTGTTTTTCAGTTGGAGATTCACTCTGTCACCCAGGTTGGTAGTACACCTGTAGTGACATGTTCGTGGCCACTGTAGCATTGATATGCGAGGCTCAGGCAATTCTTCTCCTTGGTCTTCCAAGTAGCCAGAACTACAGGTGTTTGCTACCATGCCTGGCTAATTTTTTGATTTGTTGTAGAGATGTGGTCTGGTCAAATTGCCCAGGATGTTCTCAAAGACATGGACTTGGACAATCCTCTGTCCATGCCCTCCCCAAATGCTGGAATTACAGGCTTTGGCCACGACACCTGATATTAAATTTGTTTCTTCCTAGCTCAGTACTAGTGAGTCACAAACTGATGGTGGCAATTGGAATGAATTGTGGGCAACGATATTCTATGCCACCAGTTTCTGTACTTACCAGTAATATAGAGAGAAGAATACATGTCAATTCAATATAGAGAATGCTTCTTGTCAAAATGAAATGTCTCTAATTTTTTTTGACAAATCACCAAATTTTCTTTGATAACAGGAATCTGAAACTCATTTGCACGAAGCAAAAATTCCCAGAAAACATTCTACAAAGGAAGGCCTTGAAATCCTTAGTATGAAATGGGGATTGTGTGTTAAAACTGTCCTCACCTAGAAAAACCAGATTTCTGTAATACTCTAAAATCACATTCCTGTACAATATTCACTGAGTGGGGTCCAGGAATACCCACTCCTCTAGAGCAATTTCTATGGCCACATCCCTGAATGTCAACAGCCCCTGAAAACAGCAACCACAACACATATTTACCAAGTGACCATGGCCTCTAGGTAAAGCCAGAGGGAAGAGAACAGGGTTCAGGTGATATGACAACTAGAATTACACAATAAGTTGTAACACAGAAATATTCTCTAATGCATTAAGTCTGAGAAGAATTTCAAATAAAATCCTCTCAGCCATTGTGGACACTGCTCTTGTGATGGATACAGCATAAATTTGGACACCAACACAGACATGTAGATTTTTCAGTAAGGTATTTTCATCATCCGGGCTTTGGTGGCTCAGCCCGTAATCCCGTGCCTTTGGGAGGCTGAGGTGAGTGGATTGCCTGAGCCCACGGATTTGAGACCAGCCTGGGCAGGTGAGACCTCATCTTTACAATAAATCAAAAAATTAGCCAGGCGTGGTAGCACGTGCCTGTAATTCTGGCTACTGGGAAGGCTACGGTGGAGGAATCACTGGAGTCCAGCAGGTTGAGGCTGCAGTGGCCGGGAGTGGCCACTGCACTCCAGTCTGGGTGACAGAGTGAGACTCCAACTCAAAATAAAAAAGATATTTACATTACACAGAATACTTTGCATATACTGCTTGGGTGGAAAACTCCCAGTGAATTGTAAGGTTCTCATCAAACTTTAATGTGTACAACAATGAATTGAACATTTTGTTAAAATATAAATTTTGATTCCGGAGATAAAGGGTTAGTCTGAGGTTCTACACTTTTTTTTTTCAGCTGGTGGGTCTCATTCTTGCCCATGCTAGGGTGCAGTGGCACAATCACAGTGCACTGCAGTCTCAATATTCTGAGTTGAAAGAATACATTCTTTATAGCCTCCCAAGTAGTTGGGATAAATTGATATCATGTGCCAAGGCACACAGGTGCCACCCAAAATCCATGCTGAGATCTTATTGGCCAAAAAATATAGTAATTTCTTATTATTTTTTAAGATGGAGTCTCACTCTTGTTGCCCAGGCTGGAGGGCAGTGGTACGCTCATGGCCACTGCAGTGTTGACCTGCTGTGCTAAGATGATCCTTCTGCCTCAGTCTTCCAAATAGCTGGAAATACAAATGCACGCAAACATGCCTGGCTGGTTTTTATAATTTATTGTAGAGATGAGGTCTCACCAAGTTGCCCAGGCTGATCTCAAACCCCAAGCATCAGGCAATCCTCTTGTCTCTGCCTCCCAAAATGCTGGGATAACAGGCTGAGCCACCACACCTGACCAATATAGTAATTTGTAAACTCAGTTTAATAATAAATTTATTGTAGGCAGAAATTAGTCTACAGGTATTTCCCATAGCAAGTAATTCTCAAAAATATATTTATATTGCCTGCTTTTAGAATCCCAGAGAGCAAGTATCTTCTAATTATTCTCTTCCAGAATTTCCTGAGTTATACTGGACAGTAACTGCCACCCTGTTTAATTGTGCATTTTATTAACCATGTTCTCCATGGAGCTGTTGGAGCATCCAGACAGAACCTTAATTGTACTTATTTCGGCTGGGAACTTGGCTCATGCCTATAAACTCAGCACTTTGGGAGGTCAAAGTGAGGAATACCTGAACTCATATGTGTGATACCAGCCTGGGCAACTTGAGACCTTGTCTCTACTTTAAGTCAAAAAGTTAGTTGGGCATGGTTGTACATGACGGTAATTCCAGCTACTTGGAAGGCTGAGGCAGATGGATCACCTGAGCCCAACAGTTCAAGACTGTGGTGTCCATGAGTGTTACTCTGCACTTCAGTCTGGGTGAGAGTGGAGACTCCAACCCAAAAAATAAAAATAATAATAATAATAAAAAACTACATGTTCCCATGCTTAACTAGGAACCGAAGATCTACCCCATCACCAGTGGGAATCTTAGGTATCCATGCCTTTTCTATTCCCCAGTCACAAGAGAACATTTTTAATACTGCAGGTCATACATTCATGGGGAGAACAGTTCATGCCATCTAAGCAGTATGGATGAAGAGAACAGAGGAGGCTATGCAGGGAGCAGTGTCTGACAGACCCATGGAATATCACAGGAGGTACAAAAATAATTGAAACAGACTTTTTAGACAGGACCATCACAAGGACAGCAGGAAGCTTTGCAATTTTTTTTGTTGTTATTGTTTTTCTGAGTTGGAGTCTCACTCTGTCGCCCAGACTGGATTGCAGTGGCTGCTCCCGGCCACCACAGCCTTGACCTGCAGCGCCCCGGCGATACTTCCACCTCAGCCTTCTGAGTAGCCAGAATTACAGGCACACGCTACCATGCCCGGCTAATTTTTTATTTATTGTAGAGATGAGGTCTTGCCTGCTCAGGCGGGTCCTGAACCCACGGGCTCAGGCAATCCACTCATCTCAGCCTCCCAGAGGCACGTGGATTACAGGCTGAGCCACCACACCCAGCTTGCTTTGCAATTTTTAAACACAGACACTTCTGCCCTGGGACACATTTACCTGAGAGCCAGCTATTTTTTCTTTTCCACCTACTTCTCTGGGATTTCTTCTCAGGTGAGATTATTTTATCAAGTCATGCCTGCATGTTGAAAATATGGCTTTATTCATTTTAAAATTAAATTGAATGTATTTATTTTTAATCAGAGTCTCACCACACTCTTGGGAGTCCCTACACTTAGTCTCCTGTGTGCCTGAGGTTCCCTCTGATTTATGAATTCTTCCAACATCTCCCTGAGGTGGGTTTACTTTGTCCTTTGGCATAGATTTTCTTCCTTCACAAGTACAAGATCATCAAGAGGACAGAACTCATTTCTACCTTTTCCCTTCAACAACAGTGATGTGTCTAAATGTGCACAGAAACCAGTTGCCAATCAAAAATTCATTTTTTGAAAATTACTGCCGGGCTCGGTGGCTAAGCCTGTAATCCCAGCACTTTGGGAGGCCGAGGTGAGTGGATTGCCTGAGCCCGTGGGTTCAAGACCTGCCTGGGCAACTTGGCAAGACCTCATTTCTACAATAAATAAAAATTAGCAGGGTGTAGTAGTGCGCACGTGTAGTTCAGGCTACTAGGAAGGCTGAGGCAGAAGGATCACGGGATCCCAGCAGGTCGAGGCTACAGTGGCTGGGAGAGGCCACTGCACTCCAGTCTGGGTGACAGAGTGAAACTCCAACACACACACACACACAAAAGACAAAGAAAAAAAAGAAAAATTACTAATATTAAAAAATAAAATGGGCTTCGTTTGGTTGCTCATGTCTATAATCCCAGTATTTTGGAAGGCCAATATGAGAGGATCGCCCAGGCCCATAGGGTTGAGACCAGCTTGGACAAATTGGCAAGACCCCATCTCTGCACTAAATTAAAAAATTAGGCCAGCGTGGTGGCATGTGACTGTATTTCCAGCTACTTGGAAGGCTGAAGTAGAAGGATGACCTGAAACCAGCAGTCGAGGCTGTGGCAGCCATGAGATTGCTACTGCACTCCAGTCTGGGTGAGAGTGATATTCCAACTCAAAAAAATAAAAAATATATAAAATAAACGCTTAGAGTTAATCCACAACAAATGGGACAGTCAACTGTCAAACGTCTGACACAACTCCATTTTAGACTGTGGGGGGGATCTCTGTACAGTTGTGTGCTTGCACACAGCTAAAATAACGTTGAGATGCTGGCAAGATAAAGTAGGCACAAGTATGCAGTTGTCCAGACTAACCCTGGAAAAGTCGGAGTATGGGCACTAACTCTGTTTTGCTAAATAAAAGAACAAGGAGACTGTGAACCAAGGAGAAAGAGAATTCACCACTTTCCAGGACTCCTCTCATCGCCCAAATGACTGCAGGTCTAAGCCACCTCTTGATCTCGGTCCCCCTCTACCCCCCAGCCTGGATAAACATCCAAAAAAAGCACACACAACCCAAAAAGGGTCTTTAGGACACCGACCCCTCTTCTTCTGGGTTTTATGTCCTTCCTAAATAAAATCACAGACCCTGCTCCAACTCCTTGCCTTGACTATCTTGCTACAAGCAGAACAGGGTTTGTACCTGGTTACACCAACTGCCAATGACCCTGATCACATACCCTGGGGATTTCCACGTGGATACTCCAAATCAGGAGATGGCAAACTTGCCACCCATCAGCAACTGCCTGTGGCTAGCTTCCCCCTGTTCCTATACAAAGCCTTTCCCCCCCAGGCTTTCCACGGACCCCACAACACGAGACCCAGCTGGGGCTTCTGGACTCATGATCCACTGTTGGCCCAATGAACTTCTTAGGCGGTGACGCTGCCTTCGTTTAACCTTAGCGAGGAGAGCGACGGGGCCTGGACCAGTCTCCCCACCACCACCACCACCACGTCCCTCCAACGGGGTCGAATCCTCCCCACGGCCCTCCCAGGTCCCAAACACCTGGAGAGCGAGGTTTTGGAGAGGGTTAGGCGGGTGAGGTCGCCGCTGGGAAAGGACCCCGGAGTCCCAGCCCAGCCGCACCCAGCACCGAGTGAACCAGCCCAAAACACCGGCGGGGATGGGTCCAGGATCAGAGCTGTGGGGGAGGCCGGTCCCGGCACAGCCGCGTCATCCGGGTCCATCCTCGCTCCCCCTCTTCCACCCGCTCAAATGCTCATCATCTCCCGTCTTCCGCGTGTCCAGGCGTCTTCCCTACGAACTCCCGGGACCTACTGGTCACAGGGCAACAGTGGCTGAAGCGAAAACAAGAGATTTTCTCCGAGATGATTCAGCTTTTCCGCAGCTGCAAGATACAAAAAGCCCGGTCACCGCACGGAAGCCGCCCTCTCACTTCCGGCTACTCTCTGATTGGACAGTTTCCGAATCAGCTTCCACTGATTGGATGATCTCGAGTGACAGGAGATGCGATCACATGGGTCTATGGGAGGCAAGAAAAGCATGTTTTTTTGCCTGCAGCATGTTAAGGCTGAGCAGCCTCTCTGCACCGGAAGTTGGGGTGATGAGCAGAACTTGGAGTGCCTCGAGAGGCATGCTGGGAACTCTGGCGACTGAATGATTCCTGGTCGGCTTGTCTCTGTGCTGCCAGACAACAATCCCAGCATCCATGCTGGGAACTCTAGCTCCGGAATGGCACCCGGTGGATGAGTCGCTGGTCTGCAGAAATCCATTGCAGTATACACTGGCTGCAGGTGGAGGACGGACAAGGTGGTGCACCTCTTCCCATCAAAGTCCTGCTGGCTGCTGACTTCCTGACAGGAGGTCTCCATGAGGAGTGAGTTTGGAGAGCAACATGAGGGACATGACTAGATGGGCAGTGAGTGCGCCACGGTGATGTTTCATGCACCTGTTCCTGGCCCACGTTGGGTGGGATTAACTTCCCGCATCTCTGCACAGCTCAGAATCTTCTCCACCGGCACCAGGGTCGATCCAGACCACTAGCCTCCGCATCCCAGGGGCCACCTGCTTCCTAAATCAATTGGTGATGGGTTGATGTCCCTCTGCTTTCTCCAGCGGGAGTCCAGTCCAGCCGATTTGGGAGAAATCTCTATACACATCTCACCACAGCTTCATTGCTTTGCCAGTGGCGCGAGATGTGGATCCTGGAAATGTCAACATCATTGATGCCTTATTTGTGGAGGTTGATTTTGAGGCATGAGGGGGAGTAATTATGGGGTCATTCAGAATCTGCTAAGAGCAAAGGAAAAATCACTCCCAATCAAGTGTCAAGTGGACCTTTTTTTTTTTTTTTTGAGTTGGAGTCTCACTGTATTTTCTGAGATAGAGGGCAGTGGCACAATCATGGCCACCACAGCCTCATTCTGCTGGGCTCCAGGGATCTTTCTGCCTCAGTCTTCCAAATAGCTGGAACTACGGGAATGCACCCCCACACCTGGCTATTTTTTGATTTATTGTAGAGAAGAGGTCTCATCAAGTTGCCCAGACAGGTCTCAAACCTGTAAGTTCAGGCAATCCTATCACCTCAGCCTCCCAAAGTGCCTGGATTATAGGCATGAACCATCGTGCCCAGCATAGTGGGCCATTTTTACCAACCCATTTTGGTGGACATGAAACCAACTTGAAACTGTTGGTGTAAGTCAGGCATCTTACACTTAAAATCATGAGGTTCATTTCATCTGAGGCCTGACTGAACAGTGTGTCAGAGACACAGATGGTGACCTGATCCCTCAGGAACAGATGGCGATCTGGCTTTGGCATTTCGATTTTCAAGATTTGGGGCACTTGGAAGTATTTGAAAGCTATCAGTTCAGCACCTCTGCATTGAATGAAAGGTTTCTCACCCTCAGCAGTGAAGGATCCACATACTTCCCTGGGAACCATCTGCAGAATTTTTCTGTCTAGGAAATGGAAACCTCTGAGAGCGTTTCTGCCTCCAAGTAGCCTCCTAAAATTGATGTTCCTTAATTCCCATGACATCAGAGTCAAGTCTTTTGATTCCTGATGAGTCAGCGTTCATGTTGTTATATGTAATGTGTAAACCTGTGTGTAAATCTACATTAAAAAGAAAACATTCATATCACATGTTCCAGTGGATTTTATTTGTGATTCCAAAATATGCAATACTGTCAACAAACTTAAAAACATGATCATGGAAATGAGACCCTATTGTGGTAATTTGTGAAGAATTTATCCCTACAAGTTTTAATACATGAGAGCTCATCGCACCTTTTTTAAAACTGGGGGGAAAGCCAGGCTCAGTGGCTCAGCCTATAATCCTGTGCCTTTGGGAGGCTGAGGTGAGTGGATTGCCTGAGCCCGCGAGTTCAAGACCTACCTGAGCAGGCGAGACCTCATCTCTACAATAAATCAAAAAAATTAGCCAGGCATGGTAGTGTGTGCCTGTAGTTCCAGATACTTGGAAGGCTGAGGCAGAAGGATCGTCGGAACCCAGCAGGTCAAGGCTGCGGTGGCCCCGGGAGTGGCCACTGCACTCCAGTCTGGGTGACAGAGTGAGACTCCAACTCAAAAAAAAGGGAAAAAAATTGGGGGAAAAAAGTATGGCATATATGAGCATGGCAAAATAAAGAATTGTAGGAAAACCACAGCACGATACTAGCTATTTTTCTAATTTAAATAGGACCTTCCAGGGCTGTCTGTTTTGTCAAGAGTATACATCCCTCCTTCATCACTCAGAGTTCTCATTCTGCTCTTCCTGTCTTGTCTTTAGTTGAGGGTCTATTTATTTATTTTGAGTTGGATTATCACTCTGTTGTCCAGGCTGGAGTGCAGTTGCACACTTACAGCCAGCCCAAAGTCCACCTGCTGGGCTCCAGTGATCTTCCACCTCAGCCATCCAAGTAGCCGGAAGTACAGGCACAATATACCAAGTTTGGCTATTTTTTTTTAAATTGGAGTCTCACTCTGTCACCCAGACTGGAGTGCAGTGGCATGCTCCCAGCCATCACAGCCTCGAACTGGTGGGCTCCGGCAACCCATCTGCTTCAGCCTTCCAAGTAGCCAAAATTACAGGTGCATGCTACCACACCCAGCTAACTTTTTGATTTGTTGTAGTGACGAGGTCTCACCAAATTGGGTTTGTCTAAAACCCATGGGCTTAGGTAATCCACTTGCCTCTTGGCCTCCCAAAGTGCTGGTATTACAGGCCGAGCCTGGCCCATTGAGGGTTTTCTATTACACTTGTCCACAGGTCTTGTATAAGGGTGTTGTAACATGAAGATGCATTTTTTTTCTTTTTTTGACTGGAGTGCAGTGGCATGCTCCCGGCCACTGCAGCCTTGACCTGCTGGGCTCCAGTGATTCTTCCACCTCAGCCTTCCAAGTAGCCAGAACTACAGGTGTGTGCTACCATGCCCAGCTAATTTTTGATTTATTGTAGAGATGAGGTCTCGCCAAATTGCCTGGGTGGGTCTTGAATCCCGAGGACTCAGGCCTTCCACTCATCTCAACCTCCCAAAGTGGTGGGATTATGGGCTGAGCCCCTGAACCCGGCCAAAGGGGTGCATCTTAAAATGGGGATTGGAGGAGAGAGAGTCATGCAATCTCTGTTCAGATGCATTGCTGTTGGGCAGTTGGTCTCAAATACATTATTTCTTTTGTCTTACTAGAATTTTGGTACTATTTTATTAATACTATGGACACTTAGCAGCCTGTAATTCCAGCACTTTGGGAGGCTGAGGCAAAAGGATTGCTGGAGTTCTGTTTTCAAGACCAGCCTGGACAACTTGGCAAGACATCGCCTCTACAAAAAAATAGTTGAGCATGGTAGCGTGTGCCTGTAGTTCCAGCCACCTGGAAGACTGAGGTGGAAGGATCTTCTGAGTCCAACACATAGAGTATGTGATGGCTGTTAGCATGCCCCTGCACTCCAGCCTGGATGACAAAGTAAGACTCCAACTCCCCACCCAAAGAAATATATGGACACTTGCAATAACAGACACTTTTAAATATCTCAGTGAATTTAACTCTTCCAACCCCTCGATGAAGTAGCCCTGCGATCCTCATTTTACAGTTGAGGAAAGTGGATACTTAGGTTGAGTTGCTTCATTAATATCACAAATATTTTTTGATGCATTTCCTCTAAATTATTTATGCTTACCACATATTCTTCTTTGACTCTCTGACCACATTCCAAGGGTAAATGTCTCATTCTAGATCCATTTTCTACTTGATGATAGAGAAATTGCACAAATAGGTGGAAAGGGAACTAGCTGATACTTGCCCTTCCCTGTCCTCTGCCTTAACCTTAGCTGGGGTTAGGTTTTCTGAGTTATCTGGATCATTCATAGATTCTGACAAGTCCTCACCTGGAACATTTGTTATGTACAGATAACCCTCAAGTTTGCACCTGAGCTTTCTTTGTCTCAATTATTCCTCTTAGCTTTATCTTACAAGTTGGTGTACTACACTAGAACATAATGCAAATATTGATAAAAATAGAATTGTTGCCTTCCTACCAAAAAGTACCAACATTCTTTTTTCTCTAATTTTATAAGATACATTCTCTAAACAAAAGCCAAATCATATAAATCTCCATGAAAAGAAAGTCTTGCCTTTCTTTTTCCTTCCCTCCAAACACATTTTCTTCGTAGAAAGAATTTTAGCTGGGTTTTGTTTATTTTTCTGAATACGTTTTATAGATGTATAAATATATATAAAGTTTTTGTTAAAATAAATTATGCCAGCCGGGTTCAGTGGCTCAGCCTGTAATCCCATGCCTTTGGGAGGCTGAGGTGAGTGGATTGCCTGAGCCCACGGGTTTGAGACCCACCTGGGCAGCGAGACCTCATCTCTACAATAAATCAAATAATTAACCGGGCGTGGTAGCACACACCTGTAGTTCCACCTACTTGGAAGGCTGAGGTGGAAGGGTTGCCGGAGCCCAGCAGGCGAGGCTGCGGTGGCCGGGAGCGGCCACTGCACTCCAGTCTGGGTGACTGAGTGAGACCCCAACTCAAAAAATAAATAAAATAAAATAAAATAAAATAAATTATGCCAAATTGAATTTTTAAAAATTGTGCTCTTTCTCACGCTATGTATTGTTGACATATTTTCATATCAGATCACATGATTCTAATTACTATTTTAAAGTGTATACTAAAGAATGGGTGCATTGTATCCTATTATCCCTTTAACTGTTCATTCCTTGATAGTAATTTAGATTATTTTTAATTTCATGATTATAAAAAATGCTGCAATAAGATCCTTATACATAATTTTCTACACTAATATCTAATTGCTCAACTTGTCTGGCTTTCCTTTTGTAAATATTTCACATTTTTGACATTTATTTTGTGAAAATTATTTTTTGATTTATAAGGAAATTAATTTGTCACTGAATAAGGACACATGATGAAACTGGATTCAAGATTATCCAGTCAGTATTGCTTGCTCCATTAGTTTTAACATGTCAGTATGTTCATAGAAATTGAAATTTAAATATTGGAATTGCTTCTATTCTTTTTGTTCAAAAAGGTATGGATTGATTCTATTTTTAACAATCTGACTTCAGGGACTATTGATTAACGTCAGAGAGAATAGAAAAATGTATCTTTTTCTATTCAATTTAGGTGCCATCTGACATAGATCATAGAAATTAATGGTGGTTCCGTAGATGGTAAAACAAAAAAATCAAAGTAATCAAGATAAGTGTCTACCCCTATGGTTTCTTTTTTTAATTTTAAAGATGTGGGGTACAATTCAGAGTTAAGCATACAAGTGTTCATTATGCAATAATAAGGTGCTGATAAGGTGTGCACCCCTCCCCTGGCAGAATTACACTACTGCCAATCCCACCTCCCCCTGACAATTTCCCACTACTGACAATTCTTATCTCATAGAATTATAAAAATCTTTCTTGTAAGTGAGAACATAGGATACCCAGTTCTTTGGTTCTGATATAGATCACTCAGTATTATAGACTCTAAGTCCATCCAAGTTGCTGTGATGTTCATAATTTTGTCCTTTTTTATGACTGTGTAATATTCCATCATGTACATGTACCACATTTTTTGTCCAGTCCTTTTTGGACTGCCAGCACCATTGGTTCCATGTTTTTGCTATTGTGAACAATGCTGCAAGAAACATGCATGTGCAGGTATCTTTTTCAGAGTGTTTGAGTTGCTCTGGGTATATTCCCAGTAGGGGAAATGCATGGTCAAATGGAACATCAATTTTTAGACTGTTTAGGAATGGTCAAATTGCTTTCCACAAAGGTTGTACTAGTAAACTCTCCCACCACTGTGTAGAAGTGTTCCCCTAGCCAGGCTAGGTGGCTCAGCCTGTAATCCCGTGCCTTTGGGAGGCTGAGGTGAGTGGATTGCCTGAACCCGCGGGTTCGAGACCCGCCTGGGCAGTGAGACCTCATCTCTACAATAAATCAAAAAATCAACCGGGCGTGGTAGCGCATGCCTGTAATTCCAGCTACTCAGAAGGCTGAGGCGGAAGGATCGCCGGAGCCCAGCAGGCGAGGCTGCGGTGGCTGGGAGCGGCCACTGCACTCCAGTCTGGGCGTCCCAGTGAGACTCCAACTCAAAATAAATAAATAAATAAATAAAAGAAGTGTTCCCCTTTTCTTTTATATGTTATCTTTTGAATTACTGATGATGGTCATCCTGACAGGAGTTAGGTGGCATCTGAGGGTAATTTTAATTTGCATTTCTTTGATGATTAGTGAGGCCGAACATTTACAACTATGATTCTTTTGTTGTTGTTCTGTTGCAGTCTCACTCCATCACCCAGGCTGGAGAGCAGTAGCATGCTCACAGCCACCCCAGCATTGACCTACTGGGCTCTAGCGATCCTTCTGCCTCAGCCTTCCAACTAGCCAAAACTACAGGCATGTGCTAACACACCCAGCTAATTTTCGGTTTATTGTAGAGATGAGGTCTCACCAAGTTGCCCAGGCTGGCTTTGAACTTGCATTCTCAGGCAATTCACTCACCTCAGCCTCCCAAAGTGCTGGGATTACGGGTTGAGGCACCAAGCCTGGCTACAACTATTATTCTTAATACTTTCCAGTCTGGGCGTCAGAGTGAGACTCCAACTCAAAAAAAAAAAAAGTATTTGGGCCTGGATTTTTATTACTCAACTATTTTTTTGTTTTTTTGTTTTTTTAGTTGGAGTCTTACTATGTCTTCCACAGTGGAGTGCAGTGGCCGCTCCCGGCCATCGCAGCCTCGACCTGCTGGGCTCCGGCGATCCTTCCACCTCAGCCTTCCAAGTAGCTGGAACTACAGGCACGTGCTACCATTCCCAGCTAATTTTTTAAATTTATTGTAGAGATGAGTCTCGCCAAGTTGCCCAGGTGGGTCTCGAACATGTGGGCTCAGGCAATCAACTCACCTGAGCCTCCCAAGTCACGGGATTACAGCCTGAGCCACCGAGCCTGGCTATTCAGTTTTTTAAAATACAATTTCTGCTGTAGTTCCAACACTATGGGAGGCTGAGACTAGAAGATTGCCTGAGTCTGAGGATTCAAGACCAACCTAGAAAACTTGGTGCAACTTTATCCCTACAATAAATTTAAAAAATAAACCAAACTGGGCTCGGTGGCTCTACCTGTAATCCCGCGCATTTTGGAGGCTGAGGTGAGTGCATTGCCTGAGCCCACGGGTTCGAGACCCTCCTGGGCAACTTGCCGAGACCTCATCTCTACAATAAATCAAAAAATTAGCCTGGCATGGCAGCGCATGCCTGTAATTTCAGCTACTTGGAAGGCTGAGGTGGAAGGATCACTGGGGCCCAGCAGGTCGAGGTTGCAGTGGCCAGGAGCAGCCACTGCACTCCCATCTGGGTGACAGAGTGAGACTCCAACTCAAAAAAAAAAAAAAGAGAGAGAGAGAAAATACTACTTGAAGTGTAAATAGGCCAGGCTCAGTGACTCAGCCTGTAATCCCAGAACTTTGAGAGGCTGAGGCAAGTGCATTGCCTGAGTGCATGGGTTCAAGACCAGCCCCAGCAATTTGGCAAGACCTGGTCCCCACAATGAATCAAAAATGACCCAGGCATGGCAGCGGATGCCTATTGTTCCTTCCAGGAACTTGGAAGGCTGAGGCAGAACGCTCACCTAAGTCCAGTGAGTTAATGCTGCGGTGGCCATGAGCATGCCACTGCACTTCATCCTGGTCAACGGAGTGAGATTCCAGTCAAAACAACAACAACAACAAAATAGAAAAACGCAACTAAATACACTCACTATGACTGCCATCTTCATTGTGCTTAAATTTCAGCTCAAAAAATCCTTGAATTTCTAAGTAGACTTAATAATGAACACTGTATGAACCTGTATCAGTGTATAGCCTCATGGACTGGGTGGGGTACCCTGAACACTCCCAGACACAGAGACTACCCTTGACATGACACCGATGAGAAGCAATAGTGTGAAGAACATTTTCCTGCCTAGTCCCATCTCTGACCATGGCCTCCTGGGCACAGCTGGACTGCAGTAGTGGCCAGAAAGGACCCAGCACTGATCAGTAGGCACCCTTTTCAGCCTGGCTCCCACCAGTGTGCCTACAGCACTTTCTGAAACTGTCCCTGTTTGGTCTGCAGGAGTTCTTTCAGGACAGGCTATCCTGAGCCTGGCCCCTGAAGAATGACATGCTGCTGAGGCAACTGCAGGTCTCCAGGGCTCAGCTGAGAAGGATACAGTGTGATCTGTCCCTGGGGTTGAGACCAGCACCAAGTCCACTCCCATGTCACCCTCTGGGGTAATAAAAAGGGGAGAACACAAGTCCCATTAACTCATTTCTGTGGGTGTTTCTCATCCTCTACTCTATGATGCTTCTGAAAACAGGCTACGTGGGTCCCAGGGCAGGTGCTGAACTTGAGATTACTGAACATGCCTCAGAGAGAGGGCAATGGATGATAGCTAGACACTCCCAACCCCTGTACCACACCCTCCTGCACATGCTTTGAAGGCACCTGAAGGAAATCAGAGAGATCACAGCCATATGTGTGAGCCAATACCAACAGCCCCAGGAAGCAACAGGAAATTCTTCTATCCTAAGCACCTTCCACCCAAGAGTGGCAGAATAACATGCCCTGAACAAGGGAGTGGAGAAAATTAATGTCCCAGATCCAGGCAGAATTTGGGAGAGAACCAGTCGGGACCACAGCCCAGACCCAGAACTCAGAGTTCAGTTGTGTGGCAATATTCAGTCCTTCCACTATGCGGAGTGACAGCACCAGAGGGCAAGGGGCCCAGTGCCTGGAAGCACGTACACTGCAGTGGAGATAAGTTTCATGTTAGTGTGGTAAAGGAGCTTGGCTGATAGCGAAAGCCTCTCCCAACTGAGTTCTTTACCAGGGCTGAAGGTGAGGTGAGGTAGAGTAGCCCTGGGGTGAGGGCATGAGGCAGGGAGCCCAAAGCCAGTCCAAACCCTAGGGAGACATCTCAGGAAAAGCCTGAGATGTTCCAATGGTGACCATGTCCCAGGCTGCACACACCCTTAGCTCTGGGATCAGATTCCTGCAAGGGTGTCTTTAATGTTAGAACAGGGGTGCCACACAGAAAATATGAGGACTCCAGGGCCCAGGTTTCATGGTGTCCCATCCAGTGAGAGCCAGTTAAGCTCAGTGGAGAAACTGATCTTGTCTCTAGGCATTCACCAACTTGGAGACCCTCTCCAAGATAGATAGCTTGGGTCTCTCCAGCCCACCATCTCAGTTCTAGAAAACCATGGAGCAGGCTGGGCACAGTGGCTCACACCTATAATCCCAGCACTTTGGAATGTTGCGGTGACTGGACTGCCTGAGCCCATGCATTGAAGACCAGTCTCAGCCATTTGGCAAGGCCTTATATCTACAATAAATGAAAACTTAGGCCAGGTACGGTGGCTCAGACCTATAATCCCAGCACTTTGGGAAGCCAGAGGTGAGAGGATTGCCTGAGTACACAGGTTCAAGATGAGGCTGGGCTACTTGATAAGATGTCATCTCTACAATAAATCCAAAAATTAGGCTAGGCTTGGTGGCTCAGCCTGTAATCCCAGCACTTTGGGAGGCAGAGGTGAGTGGATTGCCTGAGCCCGCGGGTTCGAGACCCACCTGGGCAACTTGGTGAGACCTCATCTCTACAATAATTCAAAAATTAGCCAGGCATGGTAGCATTCATCTGTAGATCCAGTTACTTGGAAGTCTGAGTTGGAAGGATCACCGGAGCCCAGTAGGTTGAGGCTGCAATGGCCGGGAGCAGCCACTGCATTCTAGTCTGGGTGACAGAGTGAGATTCCATCTAAAAAAAAAAAAAGAAAGAAAGAAAGAAAGAAAGAAAGAAAGAAAGAAAGAAAGAAAGAAAGAAAGAAAGAAAGAAAGAAAGAAAGAAATTAGCTAGCCTTAGTTGCATGTGCAAGTAGTACTTCCTGCTACTTGGAAGGCTAAGGTGGAAGGATTGCCTAAGTCCAGTAGTTAGAAGCAGTGGTGGCTGGGAGCATGCTACTGCCCTATAGCCTGGGTGACAAGGTAGACTCTGACAAGAAAGAAGGAAAGAAAGAGAGAGAAAAGAAAGAAAGAATGAAAGAAAAAGAAAGAAAGAAAGAAAGAACAAAAGAATGAAAGAAAGAAAAAGAAAAGAAAGGAAGAAAAGAAAGGAAGGAAGGAAGAAAGGAAGGAAGCAAGAAAGAAAGAAAAATAAAGAACTGGCATGGTTGCATGTGCCTGTAGTTCCAACTACCTGGAAGGCTGAGGTATAAGCATCACCTAGTCCAACAGGTTGAGACTGTGGTTGTCATGAATGCTAGCTACTGCACTCCAAACTAGATGACAGAGTGAGATTCCAACTAAAGAAAAATGTGGCAGCACCCCTCAATTAGTAGCCATTCTCACCCGATGTCACCTGACTGGACTGATTCCCACACTGAGGCACAACTGCAGGTAGGAGCTTCCATTGATTGCAGGGAAACAGGTAGGTTTCCAGGGGCCTGGAGGCTCAGGTGTGGCCAGCATACCCCTTTCAGAGAACAGACCATGGCTGTTTGATGATTTCTTGCTTGAAATTTGGTCCTGAAGCTCCCCATGCATCTGGAGATCAGGAATCAATGGTTTCCATTGCACAGCTTTGAACATGGATGCTGAGCTCCTGTGAGATTAGGAACACCTGACAACCTCGCTTTGCTATCCCACTGAGCCTCCAACACCAGGGCCTGCCCAGTCCACAGTAAATGCTGAGATGTCCTGCTCTCTTATGGTGACACCTACATATTAACTTTCTTATGCAGAAGTGAGCCACATGGCCCAAAAAACGTCAGGGCAGCACCCAGCAAGGTGCCCCAAAGCTCCACATAACTCCTCAGCCCTATGAAATCAGTGTCAACAGGGAAGCTGGACAATGGAAGCCTTGAGACGGGAGGGTTGGTAGGGCATTGTCAAAACTCAACCAGTCAGCAGCATGTCTTGTTCCTCATGCTGGCCAATCCGTGTGACAGTACCTTTCTTAAAGGGTACAAGTCTTACACCAGGGGCCCAACCTGGCCTCACCTGACCTCTGGGAGAGCATTTGTACTAGGGATATCTAGTATAATCATACAGTGAATATGCGGCCCTGTCCGAAACAAGGATTTTGCCCAAGGCAGGGTGAGAACCCTAGGCATAGTGTGTGGGTTCCTGAGGCCCACTTATGTCCAGCAGGGCTAGACCAATAATGTCACCAGGCTTGAAAAACAACCAGTCACCTTGACTAGGGTGGGCAGAAACCCAAAGACCAGTCATCAACCTTATCCACTCAAGGAGGCAATGAAGGCTGAACTTCCATGTCCTGAGTGGCCATTAGCTGACCACCAACAAAGCAGAAATCTGAGGCCAAGCAGATGGCACTGGGGCTATGATTTCAAGGTACAATACTTGCTCTAGATTATAGGAATGATGAAAATTGAGCAAGAGAGGTCCCAGGAGGCCGCGTCCCTAGGTCTGTCATACTTGGTGGGTTCCTTTCAAGGTAAGAAATAGGAATATGACCTAATTTTGTGCAAGGATGTTCAAAGGTGGGAACCAGAGCTGCATAAGAGGGAAGAGCTCCTGGTTATGCAGGAATAGACCATAGCTGGATCCCACAGTCTGTAGTCTCTTCCCTTTTTTTTTCCATCTGGCTACTTGTGATTCTCGTTTTTGTTTTTTGAGTTGGAGTCTCATTCATTCACTACGGGTAGAGTTCAGCTCACGGTTACCCAAGCGTCAACATGCTGGGCTCTGGTGATCCTTCTGCTTCAGTCTTCCAAGTAGCCAGAACTACAAATGAGTGCTATGATACCTCAGTATTGTTTTAAATTTTTCTTGTAGAGATGATGTCTCACCAAGTTGCCTGGGCTGGTTTCGAACCTACGGGCTCTGGCAGGATTCTCCATTTTTTGTTGAATCTGCAGGTACTGAAAATCACCCAGTTCCTTTTCTAATCTCATTTTGCTTTCAGGAGAAAAAAAAAAATTCTTCTATCAAATGAATTCTTAGCAACCCCTTCAGCAGCCAGCTCTGTGGACAAGCACAGTGCAGTTTTTGTACAAAAAGAGTGTCCAGTTCTCTCCAAACTCACAGAGATGAGTTCTCACAATAGTGAACATCCAGATTTCTCCTAATGGATGAAGATGATTTGTTAGCTCTGGCTCAGTAGTGGCATCATCCAGATCACCTACATTGTCCTTTGGGGGTTGTAGAGAATATGTCATTGGGAGCCTGTTTGAGAAGCTCATCTGCTCCAGGGTCATTGAGTGCATAACGAGTCTTTAATTTTTTTTTTTTTTTGAGTTGGAGTCTCACTCTGTCGCCCAGATTGGAGTGCAGTGGTCGCTCCCGGCCACCGCAGCCTCGACCTGCTGGGCTCCGGAGATCCTTCCACCTCAGCCTTCCGAGTAGCCGGAATTACAGGCATGCGCTACCACGCCTGGCTGATTTTCTGATTTATTGTACAGAAGAGGTCTCGCTGCCCAGGTGAGTCTCGAACCCGTGGGCTCAGGCAATCCACTCATCTCAGCCTCCCAAAGGCGCGGGATTACAGGCTGAGCCACCGAGCCCGGATATTTATTAATATATTTATTACTTTTTACTTTTTCTCTTCTTTCCTGGTCTTGTTTCTTTGGTACTTGGGTGTAGCAATGGCCAGTTTGTCCAACATGTCACTGGTGGATGTGGATTGCCCAGGCAGGGCAAAAAATGTGGACTCCCCTCGAAACTACTCACAGGGACCTTGAAGTGTTTTGCTGCCTCCGCAGACTGGGACGGAGTCCTGCAGCCAGCGATCAAGTCACCAGGCCTCATTCTTGTACTACAGTTCCCAGCATGCTTTGCGATGCACATCACCTTCTGTTCCTCCCAACTTCCGGTGCAGTGTGGCAACTCAACCTCAAAATGCTACATAAAAAGCATGCTTTTCTTTTTTCTTGCCTCATCCAGCACCGTTGGACCACATCAGCTGCCATTCAAGATCAGAAGGGTGGTGACCTGTCGCCTTATCCAGTTAGCGGATGCCAGTTCGAAACTGCCCAATCAGAAAGGCGATTAAAGTGACATGGTGGTTTCCGGGTTCTGACCGGGCCCTTTGTTACCTGGGCCTGTGGAAGTGCCGAGTCATTTCGAAAAATCCACATACTTTTGCTTCTTTTTTGACCCTGTGAAATGCAGGCCCGGGGATTCAGTAAGGAAGATGCTGGGACACCCAGAGGCCGGGAGATGGTGAGTATGAGTGTGGGTGCGAGAGCGAGAGGCGGAATGGACACGGATGACCCGGCTGTGGCAGACCGGCCTCCCCCTCAGTTCTGATCCTGGGGCCGTGCCCGCCGGCATCTCGGCCCCGGTCCCCTCTTCACAGGGTGGGTCCGGTTCGATCCTCAGCATCCTGTCCCCATGGCGACCTTGCTCTACTGGAGGCTTCTCCAGTATGTATGTGTGAGAACCAGGAGTGTCGTGGGGGGGTCTGACCCGCGTGGGGGCTACCAGGGGAAGTGCTTTTGGTCCTTGCACCATCCCTCTTTCCTCCTAGAAGGTAAACGGAGGATCCAGCCAGTGTTAAGAGGTTCCCTGGGGCCAACAGCGGATCGTGAATCCCTAAGTCCCAGTCAGGGCTTGTAGTCTGAGGTCTCCGGAGGGCCTGGGGCAAAGGCTTGGAGAAGAGGCAGGGTGAAGCTGGCCACGGGCAGGTGCCAGTGGTGGATAGCCCCACAGTCGCCTGATCTGGAGTATCCATGTCAAAATCCCTAACGAAGTCATCAGGGTTGCTAGAATACTGGTCAGGGTGAGGAAAACTGAATGGACCAAGGGGCGCAGCCCCTTGGGGCTGGCAAGCCAGAGGTGCGCACTGGGAACCCAGAGATCTGAGTAAATTGCAAAGAATTGCAACACATAGAGATGAGAGAAGAAAAGACTTATTTAAGAAGAGTTCACCACCCAGAGTCCTGGCTTATATCCTTTTCTTGGAGATGTTGCTGTGACCTCCTTGCCAACTACCTGTGGATGTCTTGGAGATCCTCTGACACAGACCCATTAATGTCTGTCCATATTATCATAGCCCTGAGAGAAGGGCGTGGTAAGGATTCTTATTCTCCTGCGCCTTCCCAAATGACATTCCTTAGAACTAGTGGAGGGTGCATCTCCCCTTAACTCCTAGGCATTCCCAGTGAGTAGCTGCGGGGGATCCTTGGCTTCCCTGTATATAGTGCCCAATTTACTGGAAGATTGAATCCCCACCTGCTCTCCCTCTGAGTGGTTATAACTTTTGTAATTACAAGTTTCATTACTTTTACAGTCCTTGCGCAATGCATGATGTCGTATGCCTTGTAAATTCCCTTTACTCTAGGCAAGCTTGACTGACACTATGAGATACCTGGCACCAAAAAGTCTATTTCTGAAAAGACAAAGTTGGTAAAGTTAATTTTACCTAAAGTGTTCATTTCTCCCAAAGCATAGCTTCTACTTTCTCATCGTTGGGTCATGGTTTCAGAACAAGATGAAAAGTGGCTTTCCACTCTCGGTCTGTCCTTTCAAGCATCATTGGCAGTTTGTCAACAGGTCCAAACCTGGTTTTGCCTGGTGAGACAGCCAAAGTCAAGACAAGGAGATGGAACAGGGGCTGTGACTTTATTTAGAGGACCATGAAAATCGTGAAGATGAGGGACCAAGACCCCTCTTGGGTTTTGTGTATTTTTGGGGTTTTTATCCAGGTCAGTGATGGGGGACAGAGAGGGGAGAGGATTGCTTGAGCCCAGAAATTTGAGGCTAACCCAGACAACATAGCACATCCATGTAGCTATAAAAGCTGAAACAATTTAGCCAAGAGTGGTCACAAATTCCTGTAGTTTCAGATTCTTGGGAGCCTGATAAGGAAGAATCTGTTTAGCTCAGGAGGTCAAGGTAGTGATAAGCTCTGTGGAGACACTTCATGCCTGCCTGGGTTACAGAGTGATACTCAGACTCATAAAATACATTTAATTTAATTTTTAAAAAATAAAGGCATATCTTCAACATGTAGATGTGACTTGTCCAGATAATCTCATCTGAAAAGACATGCTGGAGGAAGTTGTGGCACAAATGGCTGGTTCTCAGGTAAATGTGTTCTAGGTGAGGGGCTGTGTCTCTTTTCCTACTGGAATGTTATGATTTTAGAGCATGCAAACATTGACTGATACTCATCTGTTTTCTTATTTTTAAAGTTGGAGTCTCACTCTGTCACCCAAGCTAGAGTGCAGTAGCATCCTCCTTCCCCCGTAGCCTTGACCTGCTGTGCTCAGGTGATCCCTCCACCTCAACCTTTCAAGTAGCTGGAACTACCAGCACACAGCAGCATGCTCCACTAACTTTTTGATTTATTGTAGAGATGAGGTCTTGTCAAGTTGTCCAAACTGTTCTTGAGCCTATGGACTCAGGCAATCAATCCTCTCATCTCTTTCTCCCAAAGATTTGTGATTATGGGCATGAGCCATCATGCCCAGCCTTCATATATATCTTATTCTACTTTAAAAGTGTGTATTCTGCTGGGCTCGGTGAACCTGCCTGTAATTTTGCACTTTGGGAGGCCGAGGTGTGCGGACTTCCTCAGCCCAAGTGTTTGAACCTGCCTGGGCAGCTTGATGAGACCTCATCTCCACAATAATCAAAAAATTAGCCAGGCATGGTAGTGTGTGCTTGTAGTTCCAGCTACTTGAAAGGCTGAGGCAGAAGGATCACCGGATCCCAGCAGGTTGAGGTTGCAGTGGCCGGAAGCATGCCACTGCACTCCAGTCTGGGTGACAGGGTGAAACTCCAACACACATACACACACACAAAATGTGTATTTCCTTGGTTTTTCAGACTTCATTTATTTTGAAGTTGTAGGGTAAAATTCAGGGCTATGTATACTAATGTCCATTATTCAGGTACACTTGTTGATGAGGTATGCCCCATACTCACCCAGCAGTATTCCAATTTCAGTCTTTTTTTAAAGTCACTATCACACTGTTTTACTTTTCAAGTCCTTATTATTGATGATAACATCTTTAAAACTTTTTAGAGATTTCCAATTTAAATATTGTTTGCAAAAAATTTGTTTTCTTCAGAACACAAACAGCTCTTTGTATATCAGTATCAAACTCAACTGATAAACTGATTAGAGGGTTATTGACTTAATTATACCATTTAATCTTTCTTCCCAATCATTTATTTACATTATTTTTCATTTCTACTGTTTTTCATGTATTTCAGAAATATTTTACCCTTTTTTATAATTTGATCTTTAAATGTAAAATTTTTCATATATTTCACTGTACTTTTTTTTTTTTTTTTTTTAGTTCTAGTCTCACTCTGTCACCCAGACTGGAGTGCAGTGGCTGCTCCTGGCCACCGCAGCCTTGACCTGCTGGGCTCCGGTGATCCTTCTGCCTCAGCCTTCCAAGTAGCTGGAACTACAGGTGTGCGCTACCACGCCCGGCTAATTTTTAATTTATTGTAGAGATGAGGTCTCACCAAGTTGCCCAGGCGGGTCTTGAACCCGCGATCTCAGGCAATCCACTCACCTCAGCTTCCCAAAGTGCTGGGATTACAGACTGGGCCACTGAGCCCGGCTCACTATATCTTTTTAATCTATTATCAAGATTATATGTCTTTGTCATTGATTTCTTTAATGTGACTAATTGTATTGATGGATGCCCAACTGCTGAATCTCCTAAGCATCCCTGACATAAAGGGAGCTTGATCATGATGTAATGTTGCAACAGGCTTGCAGTGTTTCTACTACTTTTTACATTTCTATTCAAATGTGATTTTTCTACAAAGAAATGACTTAGAATCCTTAGTATGGAGAAGAAATTGTGTGTTGACATTTCCCTCATCCATGGACACTGGGTGTCTGGTTTTCTCTATTTTTCTATTATTTTTATTTTATTTTATATATTTTTTTGATTTGGAGTTTCACTCTGTCGCCCAGACTGGAGTGCAGTGGCTGACCTGGCCATTGCATCCTTGACCTGCTGGGCTCCAGCAATCCTTCTGCCTCAGCCATTCGAGTAGCCAGAATTACGGGCATGTGCTACAATGCCCGACTGATTTTTTGATTTATTGTAGAGACGGGGTCTCACCAAGTTGCCCAGGGGGGTCTTGAACCCACAGGCTCAGGCAATCCACTCATCTCAGCCTCTCAAAGCACGAGATTACAGGCTGAGCCACTGAGCCCGGCTATTTCTATTATTTTTATTTTAAAATCCCAGAACTTTGGGAGGCCGAGGGGAGTGGATTGCTTGAGGCTTCGGGTTCGAGACCTGCCTGGGCAACTTGGTGAGACCTCATCTCTAAAATAAATCAAAATTTAGTCAGGCGTGGTAGTGCACACCTGTAGTTCTGGCTACTTGGAAGGCTGAGATGCAAGGATCACCGAAGCCCAGCAGCTCGAGGCTGTGGTAGCTGGAAGTGTGACACTACTCTCCCCTCTGGACGACAGAGAGAGACTCCAACTCAAAAAAATAAAATAAAATAAAGGGTAGGGTACAATTCAGGGTTAGGCCATAAGCAGTCATTGTACATGTAAAGCTTGTGAATCCTTATTGATGTAATATCCCCCACCATGGCAGTGTTCCACTACTGCCAATCACTTTCTTATAGTATTCTGATAAATGTTCAGGGTCGATTATGAGTGGGTACATGTAGTATTCAGACTTTTGTTTATGTGATAAAACACTAGCATATTTTTTTTTTTGTTGGAATCTCACGCTGTCACGTAATTTTTTTTTTTTTTTTTTGAGTTGGAGTCTCACTCTGTCACTCAGACTAGAGTGCAGTAGCCACTCCCAGCCAATGCGGCCTTGACCTGCTGGGCTCCGGTAATCCTTCCACCTCAACCTTCAAAGTAGCTAGAACTACAGGCATGCCATACCATGCCCAGCTGATTTTTGATTTATTGTAGAAATGAGGTCTCGTCAAGTCGCCCAGGTGGGTCTTTGACTCGTGGGCTCAGGCAGTCCACTCACCTCAGCCTCCCAAAGAGTGGGATTATAGGCTGAGCCCCTGATCTCGACTCACGTAATGTATTAATCAAAAATTTTGTGGCCACCTCCTGTGTTATGTGAACAACAGACATGTGCTACCACACCTGGCTAATTTTTTATTTATTGTAGAGACAAGGTCTTACCAAATTGCCTGGGCTTGCCTTGAATACACAGGTTCATGCATTCCTCTTGCCTTGGCCTCCCAAAGTACGGGATTGCACCTTGAGTTACAGAGTCTGACTTTTTTTTTTTTTTAGTAGGATTCTCATTATTTCCCTTGGCTGTAGAGCAATGGCACACTCATGGTCACTGCCACCCCAACCTACTCACAAACCTACCACTTCTGCCTTCCAAGTACCACAAGTGTGCACCACCATGCCTCACCAGTTCTTTTATTTATTGGAGGTATGAGGGCTCACCAAGTGGCTGCAGTTGGTTTGGAAACTATATGCTTAGGAAATCCTGTCATCTCCTCCAAAAGTGCTGGGATCATGGGTGTCAACCACTGCACCTGTCCTGAAAGATTCTTAGTGATTATTATTATGGGATTTTCCTAGTCTTACATATTATGAGGTTTTCTTTAGATCTGCCAAAAAGTTGGAAAGGTTGCCAAATTGGCAAAATGTGAACTAAGTTTATTCTAAGTTTCTTAGAGTCCCTACTTTCATTCTTAATTAAGTTTCACTTGTGAAAGGAATAAAAAAATCCCAAATTATTAAATATCTCACCTAGTGAGAAGGTGTAGGAACCCACATGAATCCTCCAGGCACAAAGGAGAGCAAGTTCAGTGTCTCCTGAGAGTGTAGTCACCAGGCACTTCAGTTAGCAGGACTGCGAATGAAGACATCCCAAATCATAGGATGGCCTGACTTGATACTTGGTTCAGGTTTGTTTCTGTGTCAGTGCCTCTACTACCTGGGTTTATACATTTTAACAAAATATGGATCCACTTATTTTACCTCCAGTTATTCACCATAAAATGTATTTTATCAATACAGGTTGAAAAGTTTTAAAAAACAATTTCAGGAAAGATAGAGATAGATGTCTGGAAAAAATTAAATATCTAATTTTGGGTGCAGTGGCCCATGCTTATAATCCCAGCACTTTGGGAGGCCGAACTGATAGAATGGAATCCATAGGTACAAGATAGGCCCAGTCAACTTGGTGAGACCTCATTTCCACAATAAATCAAAAAAATTAGCCAGGATCCAGCTGACAACTAGAATTATGCAATAAGATAATTTGTAACAGAGAAATATTCTCTAATACAATAAGTCTGAGAAAAAAGAATGAAATGAAGAAATATTCTCTAATACAATAAGTCTGAGAAAAAAGAATGAAATGAAATCCACTCTGCCAGTGTACACACTATTTTTGTGAATGACACAGCATAAATTTGGGCATCAACACAGGCATGTACAATGTTGAGTGCTATATTTACATAACACAGACTAAGTTGCATTTACTGCTCAGAGGGAAAATTCACAGTAGGTTGGAAGGTCCTCATTAAGTTTTAATGTGTACAAAATGAACTGAATATATTCTTAAAATGCAAATTCTGATTCAGGAGATTTGGAATTCACCTGAGCATCAGCACTTTTTTTTTCAGTTGGGTGGTCTCATTCTCTTCCCATGCTGGGGTGCAGTGGCATATTCACAGCTCACTTCAGCCTCGATGTCCTGGCCTGAAGGATGCTGGGACAAATAGGTATCAGGTGCCAATGCACACAGGTGCAACACAATATCCATGCTGAGATTTGTAGGCCCCCCCCAAAAAAATATATATATACATTTTTTTTTTTTTAGTTGGAGTCTCACTCGGTCGCCCAGACTGGAGTGCAGTGGCCACTCCCGGCCACCGCAGCCTCGACCTGCTGGGCTCTGGCGATCCTTCTGCCTCAGCCCCGAGTAGCTGGAATTACAGGCATGCGCTACCATGCCCAGCTGATTTTTTGATTTATTGTAGAGATGAGGTCTCACTGCCCAGGCGGGTCTCGAACCTGCGGGATCACACAATCCACTCACCTCAGCCTCCCAAAGGCACGGGATTACAGGATGCACCACCGAACCCAGCTCAAAATAGTATATTTTTATATCAATCTAAAAATAAAGGGACATGTCTTAGACAGAAATCCATGTTCAGGTATCTCCCATGGTGTGTAATAACAAAAACTGTATATTGTTTGTTTTTAGCATCCAATAGAGCAACTCTCTTCTAATAATTTTTTATTCAGTCATTTTTGTGTTGTTCTGGGCAGTAACTGACGTCCTGTTTCTCCATGGAGCATCATGTGAAATCTTTTCTAATTTATTTATTTATTTTTATTTATTTATTTATTTTGAGTCGGAATCTCACTCTGTCACCCAGACTGGAGTGCAGAGGCCACTTCCGGCCACTGCAGCCTTGACCTGCTGGGCTCCGGCAAACCTTCTGCCTCGACCTTCCAAGTAGCTGGAACTCCAGGCACGTGCTACCATGACCGACCAATCTTTTGATTTATTGTAGAGATGAGGTCTCGCCAAGTTTCCAAGGTGGGTCTCAAAACCGTGGCCTCAGGCAATCCACTCATGTTGGACTCCCAAATCTCTGAGATACAGGCTGAGCCATTGAGCCCAGCATTATGTGAAATATTCATTGTTCACAATCCTATCCTTTGCTTGTATCTGAGGATCTACCCGATTTCCAATGGGAAACTTGGATATCCACAACATGCTATGCTCCCCAAACAACAGGGAACATTGTTAATACTACAGGTCATTGTTCCTGGTGAGGACAGTTCATGGCAACTAGGCAGCATGGATGCTGAAAACAGTGGAGACTCTGGTATGTAGGGAGACTCATCCTTCAAAGCCCTTGAATATCAGGAAGAACAAAAATAGTTGATAAATACTCATTAGGCAAGACCATCACAGGTAGCAGTGAGGTTTACAAGTTTTAAAAATGACAGTCCTTCTGACCAGGGACATGTTTACCTGAGAACAAGATATATTTTTTCTTTTCCTCTAGCTTCTCTGGAATTTTTTTGAGTTAGAGTCTCACTCCTTTGCCCTGGTTGGAGTACATTGACATGCTCACAGCCACCCCAGCAATGATCTGCTGTGCTCAAGCAATCCTTCTGCCTTAGCTTTCCAAGTAACCATAACTACAGGCTGAACTATGGCCAATTTTTTTGTTTTTTTGAGTTGTAGTTGCACTCTGTTTCCCAGACTGGAGGGCAGTGGCATGATCCCAGTCACTGCAGCCTCGACCTGCTGGGTTCCTGTGATACTTTTTCCTCAGCCTTCCAAGCACGTAGGAGTACAGGGACATGCTACTATGCATAGCTAATTTTTGATTTATTGTAGCGAAGAGGTGTCACCAATTTGCCTGAGCAGGTCTCGAACCCGCGGACTCAGGCAATCCACTCACTTTGGCCGCCCAAAGTGCTGGAATTATATGCTGAGCCACCGAGCCCAGCCTCTTGGCCAATTTTTAATGTATTGTAGAAAAGAGGTCTTGCCAAGTTCCCTGGGCTGGTCTCAAACCCGTGGGCTCAGGCAGTCCTCTCTTCATCACCTCCCAAAATGCTCAGATTACAGTCTGAGTCACCCAACATGGCCCTCTGGGATTTCTTTTCAGGTGAGATGATCTGGACAAGTCACACCTACATGTTGAAAATATGTCTTTATTTATTTTAAAATTAAATTGAACATATTTATTTTTTGTTAGAGTTTCACTCTGACACCCAGGCAGAAGTGAAGTGGCAATATCATTACTCACCAGTCTTTACTCCTGGGCTCAGGTAATCCTTCCATCGCAACCTCCAAAGTAGATGGAACTACAGTAGGTCTTTACTAATACTTCTGGCTAATTTTTCTTTCATTATTTATATAGTGACATGGATATGCTGTGTTGTAGAGCTTGGTCTCAAACTCCTGATCTCAAGCAATCCTCTCACCTCAGCCTCCCTAAGTGATAGGATTCCTGGCATAAGCTATGATGTACAGCCAGCATATGCCTTTCACATAAGCACAATCCTCTCCTTGCTACCACCACACCCACAGGCAGGAGGGTCCAGAAAGGGCAATAAAGTCTACTTTTCTCTGTCTTTTGTCACAGGAGACAGATTCAAAAACAAGGAGCTCCTGCAAGGAGTGCAAAGTGTGAGTTAATTCTTTCCTTCCCACAAGTGCCCTCCCTTGCCAGAAACACTGGCAATTTCTGCAACAGCAATGAATACATGACCCCACTGGCTTATCTGCCTGACCACACCCAAACAGAGCAGGACAGGTGACTTCCCTTCTGAATTCAACTTTTCACGAACATATCTGGCAACCCTCAGGTTGAAAATGTCATCATGCTAGGATCACATGGGGGATAGCTGGGCACCATGGCTCACACCTGTAATTCCAGTTGTTTGGTAGATGAGGTGAGAGTATTGCCTGAGCCCAGGGGTTACAGACCAGCCTGGTCAACTTGGCACGACTTTATTTCAGCAATAAATGAAGCAATTAGCTGGGCATGATAGCACATGTCTGAAGTTTGATGTGGAAGTATTGGCTGTGGCCAGCAGGTCAAGACTGCAGTGACCATGAGTGTCCCATTCCACTGCATCCTGGACACAAGAGAAAAAACAACAAAGAAAACCTATGTGGTTATTTTTAACAATGACAAACCAACAGATATAATAATGAAACAGCAACAATTCTGTCTGTGAATGCTCTCCCCCTTTTTTTTTTTTGAGTTGGAGTCTCACTCTGTCACCCAGACTGGAGTGCAGTGGCCGCTCCCGGCCACTGCAGCCTCGGCAATCCTTCTGCCTCAGTCTTCTGAATAGCTGGAACTACAGGCGTGGACTACCACACCCGGCTCATTTTGATTTATTGTAGAGATGAGGTCTTGCCAAGTTTCCCAGGCCGGTCTCAAACCCATGGGCTCAGGCAGTCCACACACCTCAGCCACCCAAAGGTGTGGGATTTCAGGCTGAGCCACTGAGCATGGCTTGTATTGAATGCTCTTAAGCAGTAACACCAGAATGCAACAAAATGTCAGGTACCATGGACAACTCCTTTCCTTGTCCTGACTAATGGTGCTGATTCAACACCATTTACCCTTTTACAACAGTTGGAAGTTTCTGGGGGGTAGGGACATTGACCACTTGATCTGTTTTCTCTAGTGGCTTTGTAATATGGTGGTAAACCTGTTATCTACCAATGTGTTTCTCCAGACCTACTCCTCATTATTTACCCAAGTAACAGGAAACTGTAACCAATTCATATGGCTAAATTCATTGTTTGTCCATGGAGAGTTATATTCTTATTACTAAACTCAGCATTAAAAAATAATTTATTGAAAGCATTATTGCCTAGGCTCGGGAGGCCGTGGCGAGTGGATCATCTGAGCCCACATGTTCAAGACCAGTCCAGGCACCTTGCTGAGACCTTCTCACTACAATAAATAAAATACAAATTAGATGGTTGTGGTAGCGTGGGCCTGTAGTTCTAGGTACTTGAAAGACTGAAGCGGAAGGATCCCTGGATTCTGGGTTGAACGTTTGTGTGCCACTGCACTCCTCTCTGGGTGACAGAGTGAGATTGACTGAAAAAACAAATGTAATGGATGCCTTCATACACCTGTGAAACTCAACAATTAATGTTTCACACTTTCTGGTGGAAATCTATTGATCTCCACAGCTATAAAGAGAGAAATTTTTTCCTCAACGTTATGATGTAACCTTGGGGTAGAGAAGGAGGGTTGGGGAATAATACCCCAGACCCTCCCTCGGTTGGCCCCGCCAGCCAGACGAATCCTCTCCACCACTTTTTTGGGTCCCGAACATGTGGAAAGAGGGGTTGTTGTCAGAGGGCTCAGCTGGTGAGGTCGCGGATGGTACAAGTCCCCAGGGTCCTGGTCTAGCCTCACCTACTCCGAGGGCACCAGGCACAGCTGCCGGTGGGGACGTGTTCACTGTCACCTGAGGAGAGGCTGGTCCCACCACTGTCGGTCATCCGAGTCTATCCACTTCCCCTCTCGTGACATCCCACGGCATACTTACCTTCTCCCAGCTTCTAGATGTCCTGGCAGCCTCACAAAGGGCTTTCACGTCCTGCAGATCACAGGGCAACAGAGGTTGAAGTGAAGACACACGTGGGTGCTAGAGTATAGTACACTGCAGAAAGGATGATCTAACTCAGTGCAGGCGCAGGAGACGAAGGTCCAAAAACTGCCCTCTCACTTCCAGCTCCCGTCTGATCGACCAGTTCAGACTTCAACATCCATTAATTGGAAAAGCCTTCAGGCCCCGCCCTTCTGGTCTTGAGTGACAGGAGGTGCAAAACAGTAAGGACTCCACAGACAAAAATACCTTTAGATTTCTCCTTGCCCCAGAATCTGGGCAGAGTGGTGGGGGAGGACGCTTCTGGCCCCCTTTGGGGCATGGTGGGAGTTTTTGTGGCTCCTGATTCGTGGGTCGCTGGACCGTAAGTCTACACCGCCTTTCCCGGGACATGCTGGGATTGTAGTCCTGCAGCTCCACAACCCACCAACTGGGAGTCATGCAGACGACAGTATTCCCTGCAATTCTTGTAAGGCCCTCCCCTCAGCACAAGTTCCTACCTCATTCCGGAGCTGGGAGAAATCTCAACATTTTCTTGCCTCATGCAGGCTGTGTGTGATTGCATGTCCTGGCACTCCAGACCAGATCACCTGGCGTTTTATACAATCAACTGATGCTGGGGTTTAAAATGGCCAATCAGACAGGAGCTGGAAGTGAGGGGGCAGCTTCCGGGCTCTTATTTTCCTCCACAAGCCTCGCGTATCTTCATTTTATCCTGTGTTTTGCTGTGACGTGCAAGTCCTGGGAGATTCGTAGGGTGGACGCTGAGACCCTCGGAAGGCGGGAGGTGGTGAGTGTGCGGGGAGGTTTCCAGAGAGGGGGAGTGGGGATGGACCAGGATGACCGGTTCTTTAGGGACTGGCCTCTCCGTGAGCTCCGAGCCTGGACCCATCCCCACTGGTGACTCGGCCCGGTCCGCTCAGTGTAGGTGGGCCTGGGCTGTGACCCTGTGGTCTTGACCCTGCAGCGACATTGCCTGCTGAGCACTCCGTGCAGCTCACCATCTCCACGTTTGCCGAATCCGCGAGGTTTGTGGAGAGGATCCGACCTGCGGGGTTGGGGGCTGGTGAAGGGAAGGGGAGGCTATGATCCTGGTCCACTCCCTCTCTCCTCCCCAGAGTTAAACGGTAGCTCCATCGCAACGTTAAGGAGGACTCTCGGCCAACAGCGGTTCTTGAGTCTAGAAACCCCAGCAAGGACTCGTCGTGTGGAGATCCTGGAGGGCCTGGGAGGAAAGGCTTTGAGAAGGGGGGAGGGGAAGTTGGGCATGGACAGGTGCTGTTGGGTGACAGTCCTGCAGTGGCCTTATCTGAATTATGTAGGTGGAAATCTCCAGGTTCTCTCATTAGTGTCATTGGCCATTTGTGTCACCAGGTCCAAATCCGGTTCTGTCGACATAAGGAGAAGGAGTAGGGGTTGTGACGTTATTTAGTGGGGACATTATAACCAAGGAAATGAGGGGACCCCTCCTGGGTCATGTGTGCTTTTTCAAAATTTTTATCCAGGCTGTGGGACCGAGAGCGGCTAAGGTCTAGAGGTGGCTTAGACTTGCAGACATCTGGGCAATGAGAGGAGTCCTGGAAAGTGGTGAATTATCTTTTTGGTTCACAGTCTTCTTGTTCCTTTATTAAACAAAACAGAGTTAGTGCACATAATTCCACTTTCCCACAGTTAGTCTGTACATCTGCATACTGGTGCCAACCTTGTCAGCATTTCAAAATTATTTTAGCTACATGGAAACACACAAAGAGGCCAGAGATACCCCCACCCCAATCCCTGGTCTAAAATGGAGTTATGTCAAACTTTTGAGAGCTGACTGTCCCATTTTGGATTGATTAGGTCTAAGTTTGTTTTTTTTAAGTTGAACTCTCACTCTGTCACCCAGACTGGAGTGCAGTGGCCGTTCCCGGCCACCGCAGCCTTGACCTGCTGGGCTCCGGTGATGCTTCTGCCTCAGTCTTCCAAGTAGCCGGAATTACAGGCATGCACTACCATGCCCGGCTAATTTTGGATTTATTGTAGAGATTGGTCTCACCAAGTTGCCCAGGCAGGTCTCAAACCCACAGGCTCAGGCAATCCACTAACCTCAGGCTCCCAAAGGCACAGGATTACAGGCTAAGCCACTGAACCCGGCAGGTATAAGTTTTATATTATTAAAATAGTAACTTAACATTTATTTTAATTTGGTGACTGGTTTCTGTGCACTTGTAGACACATCACTGTTCTTGAGGGGCAAAGGGAGAACTGATGTCTGTCCTCTGGATTATCTTGCATTTGTAAGGAAGGAAAACAATCCTAAATGACAAAGTAGACCCACCTCAGGGAGATGGTGGCAGAATCAAATCAAAGAGAACCTCAGGCAAAGAGGAGAGCAAGCGAGAGACTCCCAAGAGGGTGGTAATACTAACAAAACATAAATATATTCCATTTAATTTTTAAGTAAGTAAAGGCATATTTTCAAAACTCAGGTGTAGCTTGATTAATCTCACCTGAGAAGAAATCCCAGAGAAGTAGGAGGAAAAAGAAAAAAATGGCTTCTTCTCAGGTAAATAAATGTGTCCCAGATAAGAAGGAATGTCATATGTGTACAACTTGCAAACCATGCGGCTGTCCTTGTGATGGTCCTGCCGAGTGAGTTTGTTTCAACTATTTTTGTTCTTCCTGTGATATTCAATGGGTCTATCAGACACTGCTCTCTACATAGCCTCTTCTGTTCTCTTCAGTAAATTACAAAAACTAAGCTGGGCTTGGTGGCTCAGCCTGTCATCCCACGCCTTTGGGAGGCTGAAGTGAGTGGATTGCCTGAGCCCACAGGTTCGAGACCCGCCTGGGCAGTGAGACCTCATCTCTACAATAAATCAAAAAATCCACCAGGTGTGGTAACGCATGCCTGTAATTCCAGCTACTTGGAAGGCTGAGGTGGAAGGATCGCTGGAGCCCAGCAGGTCAAGGCTGTGGTGGCCAGGAGCAGCCACTGCACTCCAGTCTGGGCGACTGAGTGAGACTCCAACTCAAAAAAAAAAAGTTACAAAGACTAGCCAGGCATGATTACATGTTTGTATAGTTCTAGATACTTGGGAGGCTGAGGCAGAAGGATTCCCTAAGTCCAGCAGATCGAGGCAGAAGTGGCCATGAGCATACCACTGCACTCCAGCCTGGGCGAGAAAAGTGAGACTCCAACTCAAAAAGTAATAATAAATTAGTATAACTTTGGGCTAAAAGATCTCAGCATGGATGTTGTGTTCCACCTGTGTGGCTTGACATCTGATACAAATTTGTCCCAAATACTTGGGATGCTATGGAGCCCAAGTTATGGAGGATGCATTCTTTTATCAAAGCAGATCGAGACTGCAATAAGGTGTGATTATGCCAGGGCACTCTAGCCTATCTCAGACTGAGACACACCTAGCCAGGTGATGTAGAGTGCGCCCATAGTTCCAGCTACTTGGAGCGGTCACTGCACTCCAGTCTGGGTGACATAGTGAGACTCCAACTCAAAAAAAAAAAAAAGAATGAGACACACCAGCTGAACAAAAAAGCGCAGAACCTCAGGCTAAATTCTTGTTTTCTGAATCAGAATTTGCATTTTAAGAAGATATTCAACTCGTTGTACAAATTAAAACTTGATGAGAATCTTCTGACTTACTAGGAGCAGTATAGGTAACATATTCTGTGTGATATAAACAGTAATTCAGAATGTGCGTGCCTGTGTTGGTGTCCATTATATGCTGTTTCACTCACAAAAATAGAGAGTCTACACTGGCTCAGTGGATTTTATTTCATCCTATTTTCCCACACTTAATGCATTAGAGAATATTTCTGGTGTTTTTTGTTTATTTTTGTTTTTGTTTGTTTGTTTAGATTTGGAGTCTCACTCTGTCACCCAGACTGGAGTGCTGTGACTGCTCTCAGCCACTGCAGCCTAGACCTGCTGGGCTCCAGCGATCCTTCCGCCTCAGCTTTCCAAGTAGCTGGAACTACAGGGGCATGCTACCATGCCCGGCTAATTTTTTTGATTTATTGTAGAGATGAGGTCTCCCCAACTTGCCCAGGCAGGTTTCAAACCTGCAGGCTCAGCCATTCCACTCACCTCAGCCTCCCAAAACACTGGACTACAGGCTGAGCCACCAAGTCCTCCCAGAGGATATTTCTGTGTTATGAATTTTTTTATTACAATATAATAATAGTTGTTGTGTCAGCTTGACCCTGTTGTTTTCATTCTTGCTTTACCTAGAGGCCATGGTAACTTGGTAAATATGTGTTTTTGTTGTTTTCAGGGGTTGTTGTCATTCAAGGATGTGGCCATAGAATTCTCTCCAGAGGAGTGGGAATGCCTAGACTCCCCTCAGCGAATATTGTACAGGACTGTGATGTTAGAGAACCATAGAAACCTGGATTTTCTGGGTGAGGATAGTTTCAAAACATAATTCTATTTCATACTAAGGATTTTATATCCTTCATTTGTAGAATGTTTTCAGGGAAGTTTTACTTTGCATGAATGAAATTCAGATTCCTACTGTTAATGAAAAGTTGGTAATATGTCAACATAGAAATAAAAAATTAATGATGTTTCATTTTGACATGAAAGCTTCCCTATTTTAAATTGACCAGTGTCCTTCTAGCTATATTATTGGTAAGTTCAGAATTTAGTGGCATAGATATCATTGCCCACATCTGATTCCAACTGTTGCCAAAGTTATTGACTCACTAGTACTGAACTAAGAACTCACACATTTAAGACCAGGCATGGTGGCTCAGTCATGTAATGCCAGCACTTTAGGAGACTGTGTTGAGAGGACTCCCAGAGCCCATGCGTTGAAGAATAGACTGGGCAACTTGGCAAGGCCCCATCTCTACACTAAATCAGAAAATTATCTGGGAGTGGTAACACATACCCGTAGTTCTGGTTACCTGGTTGGCTGAGGAAGAATTACCTGAGTCCAGCAGGTGAGCACTGGGGTGGCCATGAGCTTTCCACTGCACTCCAGCCTGGGTGACAGAGTGAGACTCCAACTTAGAATAAAAAGAAGCCCATAAATTGAAAATTCTATCCAAATGTTCTAAAGGTTTTATTGGGAAATCGTATTTTGGGGTTAATTTTCTAGAATCTTATATAATGTGTTCTCTACTGATTAAATACTAGCTTTTTAATCTAAGAACCTCCGCAAGAGTTATGTTACTTTTTTCTAATTAAACAGGACTTGCTGTCTCTAAACCAGATCTTATTACATGTCTGGAGCAAAGGAAAGAGCCCTGGGATGTGAAGAGACATGGCACATTAGCCAAACTTCCAGGTAAGTTGGAGTGAATGAAGCAGTGACACAGTTTCAGGAATCAGAACTTGAAATGTGGTTTGGGAAGGTGGGCTGCTCCAATGGAAATGGTTTCTTAGAAGCCTGGGATTCTTTCTATTCCTGTCACAAAGGGACATCTGTTATTCCATGTTCTGAAATTCTCCAAGAACTGTGCTTCCTCAATGATTTTTCAAGTTTACAGGAAATCAAAGTCCACTTAATGGTTTGTTAGGAACTGCCTGATCTGACTACCTTTCTGATGCGTTGGAGATATGCAAGTATTTGCTTATTTATTTGGAAACCCATGTCAAAATATTTTTTATGTTTTCTTTTTGCATCATGGGTAGAAGTATGTGAGCAGTGATTTTGTTATCTGAAAAATTTTAATAACACTGCGGACAAATGTTACATGATTTCTAATTTATGATTTACTATACTAGGGAGATTTCTGATGATTTTATTTAAATTCATACTCAGTAGTCCTACCTAAATAAAAATTATCTCTCTTGATAGAAAAAATTCTGATATTTTACTTAAATTTTACTTTTATAGTATGATCTGAGACTGGAAGATTTTCTTTATATTCAAATATTTAAGTATACTATATGGTGCAGAGGATTGGTAAACATATATTAAACTCCTACATCTTACCTTTTGTTTTAATAACTCTTATTTTATCATTTCCTTTGTAGGAAGCTTAGGACTAGCTTCATATATGAATATATTCAAACACATATGTATGCATGTACGATTAGCATCTGCATTTTTATGCATAAATAAAAACGTACAACTATAGGTTGTAAATAATGTAATAATTTGGTTTTTTTGAGTTGGAGTCTCACTCTGTCACCCAGACTGGAGTGCAGTGGCCACTCCTGGCCACTGCAGCCTCGACCTGCTGGGCTCCTGCAATCCTTCCGCCTCAGCCTTCCAAGTAGCTGGAACTACAGGCGTGTGCTACCACGCCCAGTTGATTTTTGATTCATTGTAGAGATGGGGGTCTCTCCAAGTTGCCCAGGCGGGTCTCGAACCCGCGGGCTCAGGCAATCCACTCACCTCAGCCTCCCAAAGGTGTGGGATTACAGGCTGAGCCACCGAGCCCGGCTACATTTTATTTTCAAAGGATATTCACTTGAGACTAGCATGTGGAATACATTTTTATTTTCATGATTTTCAGCTGTAACTTCTCATTACCAGAGAAGAGCATAGAAGACTCACTTGCAAAGGTGCCAATGGGAAAATATGGTAAATATGTCCTTAAGACTTATGCTTAAAAAAATCTTGGGGAAGTGTGCATGAGGGTGACGGGCAGATAGACTGCTCAGTTGCAAATAGCCATTACAAATGTAAAAAGAATAGGAAAGTCTTTCATCAACCCTCCAAATTTGTTATCCACCAGAGGATTCATATTTCTAAAATGGCTTTCAAACACGAATATGGCAAAACCTTTAACCGGTCCTCAAAATTTAGTGAACATCAAAAAAATAGTGGAGGAAATATACTCAATAGATGTGTGAAAGTGTTAAAGAAATCATCCTATCTAAATAGACATGAAAGAATTCAGAGGGGAGAGAGAGCCTTCAAAAGTGAAAAATGTGGCAAAGCCCTTAGCTATTACTCATATCATTCACACAATCAGAAAATTCATTGTGGAGAGAAACTGTATAACTGTGAAAAATGAGCTGGGCTCTGTGGCACAACCTGTAATCCCTGTGCTTTGGGAGGCTGAAGTGAGCAGATTGCTTGAGCCCATGGGTTCGAGACCTGTCTGGGTTACTTGGTGAGACCTCATCTCTACAATAAATCAAAAAAATTAGCCAGGTGTGGTAGTGTGCACCTGTAGTTCCAGCTACTTGGTAGGGTGAGGTGAAAAGATCATCGGGGCCCAGCAGGTGGGGGCTGTGGTGACCGGGAGAGGCCACTGCACTGCAGCCTGGGTGATGGAATGAGATGCCAATTAACTAACTAACTAAATAAATAAATAAATAAATGTGAAGAATGTGGTAATGACTTTCACTCTCGTTCATATCTTACTCAACATACAGTGATCCATACTGGAGAGAAACCTTACAAATGTGAAGAATGTGGCAGAGCCTTTTACTCTCATTCACATCTTACTCAACATACAGTGATCCATACTGGAAAGAAACCCTACAGATGTGAAGAGTGTGGGAAAGCCTTTTGCTCTGAAGAAGAATTTGCTGGACATAAGACCATTCATACTGGAAAGAAACCCCACAAATGTGAAGAATGTGGCAAAGTCTTTCACATTCGTTCACTCCTTACTCGACATATGATGATCCATACTGGGGAGAAACCCTACAAATGTGCAGAATGTGGCAAAGCCTTTCTCTTTCCTTCATATCTTACTAAACATACAGTGATCCATACTGGAAAGAAACCCTACAAATGTGAAGAGTGTGGTAAAGCCTTTAACATTCGTACACACCTTGCTCGACATACGATGATTCATACTGGAGAGAAACCATTCAAATGTAAAGAATGTGGAAAAGCATTTCGTACTCCAGGAGATTTAGCTGGACATAAGGCCATTCATACTGGAGAGAAACCCTATAAATGTGCAGAATGTGGCAAAGCCTTTCACATTCGTTCAATCCTTACTCGACATATGATGATGCATACTGGAGAGAAACCCCACAAATGTGAAGAATGTGGCAAAGCCTTTCGCTGTCAAGGAGAGCTTGCTGGACATAAGACCATTCATAGTAGAGAGAAACCCTATAAATGTGCAGAATGTGGCAAAGCATTTCACTCTCGTTCACGTCTTACTCAACATACAGTGAACCATACTAGAGTGAAACCCTATAAATGTGCAGAATGTGGCAAAGCCTTTAAGTTTCCTTCACTCCTAACTCGACATACTATGATCCATACTGGAGAGAAACCCTACAAATGTGAAGAGTGTGGCAAAGCCTTTCGCTGTCAAGGAGAGCTTGCTGGACATAAGACCATTCATAGTAGAGAGAAACCCTATAAATGTGCAGAATGTGGCAAAGCATTTCACTCTCGTTCACGTCTTACTCAACATACAGTGAACCATACTGGAGTGAAACCCTATAAATGTGCAGAATGTGGCAAAGTCTTTCAGTTTCCTTCACTCCTAACTCGACATACTATGATCCATACTGGAGAGAAACCCTACAAATGTGAAGAGTGTGGCAAAGCCTTTCGCTGTCAAGGAGAACTTGCTGGACATAAGACCATTCATACTAGAGAGAAACCCTATAAATGTGCAGAATGTAGCAAAGCCTTTCAGTTTCATTCACACCTTACTCAACATATGGTGATCCATACTGGAGAGAAACCCTATTAATGTGAATAATGTGGCAAAGACTTACACCCATTGAAACCTTTTTCCACATACACTAATCCATAACAGAAAAACTCTAGAATTGGGAAGTATGTGGCAAAGCTTTTTGGTCTCAAGGGCAATTGGCTGTACATAAGACCATCTATACTTGACAGAAACCCTATAAATGTGCAGAATGTGGCAAAGCATTTCACTCTCGTTCACATCTTACTCGACATAAAGTGATCCATACTGGAGAGAAACCCTGCAAATATGCAGAATGTGGCAAAAGTTTTACTAAGGACTCGAATCTTATTGAACATCAGTGTATACATACTAGAGAGAAACCCTACAAATGTGAGGAATGTGGCAAGGTCTTTCTTTTTCACTCTGGATTTTCTCAACAAGACTATGCGTACTGGGGAGAAACCCACAAATGTGAGGAATGTAGCAAAGCCTTTTGCTCCCTTTCAAAGCTTGCTGGATATATCAAGGTGCATAGTGGAGAGAAACCCTACAAATTTGAGGAATGAGACAGTCTTTCACTCTCACTATGGATTTGCTTTACATAAGATCATTCGTGCCTGAGCCTGTGGGTTCAAGACCCGACTGGGCAGGCGAGAACTCATCTCTACAATAAATCAAAAAATTAGCCGGGCATGGTAGTGCACACCTGTAGTTCCAGGTACTTGGAAGGCTGAGCAGAAGGATCACCGAAGCCCAGTAGGTCGAGGCTGCGGTGGCCAGCAGAGGCCACTGCACTCCAGTCTGGGTGACAGAGTTAGACTCCAACTCAAAAAAAAAAAAAAGACCATCCATACAGGGGGAAAAAACCTACAAATGTGAAGATGTGGCAAGGTCTTTCACTCACGTAGGATTTGTTAGACATAAAAACAACGTATACTTGGGAGAAATCCTACAAATGTGAAGAATGTGGCCAAGCCTTTTGCTCCCATTCAAAGTTTGCTGGCATATTAAGGTGCATACTGGGGAGAAACCATATGTATGAAGAATGTGGAAATGCCTTTTGTTCTGACAATGGATTTACTGGACATAAGACAATCCATACTGGAAAGAAACCCTACAAACATGAAATATATTGAAAAGCTTTTCACTCTCATTCACTACTTGCACAACATGGCAGGATCCATACTGTTGACAAACCCTATAAATGTGACAGTGTGGCACAGCTTTTTGTACTCATGGAGGATTTGCTGGACATAAGACCATCGATACTGGAGAGAAACCATACAAATGTGAAGAGAGTGGCAAAGCCTTTCCCTCTATTAAGGATTTGCTGGACATAATACCATCCCTAATGGGGAGAAATCTCACAATGGATATGCTGGACTCATGACCATCCATGCTGGAGAGAAACCCTACAGATGTGAAATATGCAGAAAAGCTTTTCACTCTCATTCACTACTTCCTTGACATGCAAAGATTCATACTATCGAGGAACCTTACAAATGTGAAAAGTGTGGCAAAGTTTTTCACACTCATAAAGGATTTGCTGGACACAAGGCTATCCATAGTGGAGAGAAATCCTACAAACATGATGAATGTGGCAAAACCTTTTGCTTTCACAAAGTATTTACAGAACATAAGTCCATTGAAACTGGAGATAAACCCTAAAAATGTGAAGAATGTGATGTAGCCATTCACTCTCACAATGGACTTGCTGGACACATAGTCATCCATACTGGAAAGAAACTCTACAAATGTGAAAAACATGGTAAGCCATTTGCTCTCATACCCAAGTAGCTGGACATATGAGAATGCATACTGAGATGAAACTATATAAATGAGAAAAATGAGATAAAGCCTTTAGCTCTCATTCAATATTTGGTTGATATATGAGCATCTATTTTTAGGAATTCCCTCAAGATGGACAGAATGGGGTAAAGCTTTTCACTGTTATTGCAAGTTTTTTCAGCATCAGACAATTTACACTCTAAATTTTCAGTATCTCTAATGACTGGAAAATCATATATCTAGATATGAACAAGAGAGACTTGGTGAGAAATTTACAGATGTAAAGAGTACCGTTATCTTTACTCAAACCACAGATCTTTTGAATGTACAAATGTAAAATATGTCTAAAGGCAATAACCAGCAAAACTTTATTTGACATTAGACTGTGCATTGTAGAGAATGTACAAATTTAAAGAACATGGACTGGCCTTTCTTGAAAATAGATGCCATTGGAAATACTAGGGTATTCAAACTGAAAACCTTACAGATGCAATTTATATGGAAGCTGATTTACTGAAAGGCCAAGTTGAAATAAATATCAAATATTGAGTGGCAATAGAAGATGGGGTTTTTTTTTGTTTGTTTTTTAGGAAAGCATAAGTTTATTCTCTGTATAATTTTGGTTTTGCATTGACAGAAGATGAGGATATTTTGAAAAGCAAACAATATTGATGTAACTCAAATCACAAGATGCTATGCCTTCATTCATAGTGTTTATGTAAAGTCATGGGGTCAGTTTTTGGTATGTTAGAGCTATGAAATGTCCCTGTATAGTAGGTCATCAGCACTCATCTCATGCTTTTCATGGAGGAGGAAGAACACTGATATGTAATCTCCTTTAAAAGATTGAAGTGAAGAGGTTTTTTGTGGCTCACAGTAAACATTATTGCAAGTTCGGAATGAGGTGAGTGCTCAGGATAATATTTTTCTTTCTTTTCTTTTTTTTGAATTGGAGTTTCACTCTGGCCAGACTGGAGTGCAGTGACATGCTCTCGGCCACCGCAGCCTCTACCTGCTGGGCTCTGGCGATCCTTCTTCCTTAGCCATGCAAGTAGCCAGAACTACAGGCGTGCACTATTGCGCCCGGCTAATTTTTTTGGTTTATTGTAGAGATCAGGTCTCACCTGCCCAGGTGGGTCTCGAACCCGTGGGCTCAGGCAATCCCCTCACCTCAGCCTCCCAAAGGCATGGGATTACAGGCTGAGCCACCGAGCCTGGTTAGGATAATATTTTTCTTTGGAAATAAATGACAAAGAATCATTGAGTGTTTTAGAAATCATTTGTCTTACTACTTACATGCAAATGAGAAAATGAGTCTAGAACATGAATATCTTGATGCATCTTCATACTATCAATACTTACAAGCCATATGTGTAATTTGATATAATATGAATAAATATTTTCATAGACATCAGAGCAAAGAAAATTATTCTCTTAAAATGTATATATTATAAGTTTATGTTTAGTAAATGACAAGATTAAGTTTTTAAACCTGAAGAAACCTTTTTGTACATGGAGCACACTATCTGAAGAAAAGAAATGCTTGAATATTTGTAATCTGGTTTTGCATACAGTAAAATTTGAAGGTTTATTTAGGCAATGTAAATTTATTTTAATGAACAGAATTGTTTATAAAGTATTAAAATTTGTTTTCCACACAATAAATTGTTATGTTGCCATAAGTGTTATTCTATTCTAACTTACCCAAGATTGTAGGTATATGATGACTATATACTATTGGGTAACTTATGGAAGGATGTTTCTAGAGATCTTTTTTTCTGGGTCATATTTTCTTCCCTTTTTTAATTTATATATCATTTTGATTATTGTAATAATACAGGAGTATGATTATAAGACCTAACTTTCTGAATCCTGACTATTGTAAATACTTATATGTTAGGTTGGATGTTGACTCTGATGCCTGGGCTGGAATACAGTGGAAAATCCATGGTCACTGCAGCCTCAATGTGATGGTATCAGGCTGTCTTTCTCTTTTAGCCTACTGAGTAGCTGGTGTCACAAATGTTTGCCATCATGCCCAGCCAACAAATGAATTCATTGTTAAGATAAGGTCTCACCAAGTTGCTTAGGCTGGCCTGGAAGCCCTAGACTAAGGTAGTCTGCTATACTTTGCTTCCCAAAGTGCTGGTATTATAGGCATGAATCACTATGCTCAGTCTCTTGTTTCCTTTCTATTCATCTGGCACTGTGTTGGAAGCACTCGTCCCCTCAAGTCATCTGCCTCTAACCCCTGTGGGGTGGGTCTGGGCTCTGGAATATTTTCAACATTTATATCTTGATACCCTTTCCTTTCCACTCTTTTACCATAAATACAGTGATTCTTTGTAATTTTCTAGGTTCACTCTGGACAGACCAAATGGTCATGGAAACATTAGCATCACATGTTGTGTCAAACATAGTCGCACAACACTTGCATTAATCACTTGGCAGCAGGAAGTGGTCCCAAAATTATTGACTGATACACTTTGTGTCATAGCTAATTTTATGCCTTCATGAGTTAAAACTGCATCTTTACATTTATTTACACCTTTCCCAACATCTGATGGTGTCATGTATACCTTGTAAGTGCATAAATTATAAGTTTAACTTTGTATGATAGATTTGTATATCTATAATAGTAAATGTCAAAATGGACAAGAATATACTTCTACCTGAGTCCTCATGACTTTTTTTTTTTTAATTGGAGTTTCACTATGTCACCACACTGGAGTGCAGTGCCTGCTTCCGGCTACTGCAGCCTCAACCTGCTGGGCTCCAGTGATCCTTCCACCTCAGCCTTCCAAGTACCTGGAACTACAGGCACATGCTACCACACCCGGCTAATTTTTTACTTATTGTACAGATGAGGTCTAGCCAAGTTGCCCAGGTGGGTCTCGAAACTGCGGGCTCAGGCAATCCATTCACCTCAGCCGCCCAAAGGAGTGGGATTACAGGCTGAGCAACTGAGCCCGTCTCATGACATTTTAAAAGTATATTTCTAAACTGTGCTTCTGTGCATTTCTTTTACATGATCACAAATTGTCAAAAATGAAATTCCAGTGTATTTGCTGAAAAAACCTGGACCTATACAGGTCAAACCCATGTTCTTCATGGGCTAACAGTACAGTGAGAAAAATAGATGTGGAAATAACAAGACAGTATAATCTTGACTAGCCCTATTTGGAAAACAGCAAAGCCAACATAATTATGAATATAATAAATCAAGATAAAATGTATGAGATAAATATAAAATTAGATTGAGCGGATAGCAGTTCTATTGTGTGGAAATATTGAGCACAATTTATATACTCAAAGTGTTAAAGTCCAAGTGATAAAAATTATGATTACAGTTCTACATAAATGGTGACTTGAATGTAAAATATGAAACATTTCCGAAATATTTATGTAGTGGTTTAGTAAAATATGTGAAAAAATAAAAATAAAAGGTCATTTCCAAAGATTAGTTGATGTATGAGTTTGTAAAATAACCAGACATAAATTCCTATTTGGAATTAATGTGTCAAAAATAGAAAAATAAAACTGTATTAAAAGCAATATTAATCAAACTGCATGATATCACAAAAAAAAACAACTAAAAGCAGTGAGGGGCAAGGCATGGTGATTCAGGACTGTATTACCAATACTTTCTGTGACTGAGGTGGGAGAACATCTTGAACCCAGAGGTTTCAGAGCAGCATGGATAACTCATATCCATAAAAAATAAGAAACAATTTGTTGGGTGTGGTAGTGCATGTTGTCCCAAGATACTCGGGTGTCTGAGGAGGGAAGAATTGCCTGAGCCAATAGGTTGAACTATAATCATTCCACTGAACTCTAGCCTGGGTGGCAGAGAGATGCCATTCAAAAATGTGTGTGTATATAAATTCTAAGCAGAAGTATATAAATGAATATAAATTAAACTTACAAAACAAAACCACATTAAAATCACTAAGAGTATTTCCAAAACTTGTGTTTTCTTGAAAGCAGAGAAACTAGTATTAACAGTGTTGATATAAAGTATTATTAAAGGTAGAATCGGATATGTTTCAAGAATAGGAAAAAAGAAATGTTTTTCAGATAAAATACCTGAGAGGTTTGATTACCAAGAGCAGCTTCTAAGAAGCATACTTTAAGAAGACAATGTCATACTTCTGTATGAAGACATAATGGAAGTGAAATAGTAAGGGACATAATGAGAGAGAATCAACTTATGGTGGACACTGAGTTACAGACACCGTGTCAATGGCAACGTCAGATTTTAAAATATTTAGATAGAAGAAAAGTGTAGTTTCACCCATTTTATTTAACAGAATTCTGTGCTTCCTAAATGACAAATGGAAGAATCATGAAGTTTTTAGAACATTATCCATCACTGATGTAATATGTGATGGATCTTCCATTGCATATAATAATGGCTGATCTTTTATCAGAACTCATTTGTAATTAAGTACTTACTGTCCAGAGGACACTGACTCCAAGACTCTGACAAGTCTGAAAGGCTGGGTCATCTCTGGCTAACACGGGTGAGGAAGACCTGCAAGAAGCAAACACACTGGAAGACAAAGTCTCTCCACATGTGTAAACTTCAGTCTCCAGTGAGAAACAGCAAGGTCACTACTTCTCTACCTCCACTGTGGCTTGATTGTATAGTGCATTTATTTGTGTGTCTTATTCTCCTTTTAAACTTTGTATTACTTTGATTTCTCAATCTTTTTAAAAAGTCACTATAGCACTGCTTTACTTTCCTAGTCCTTATTAGGTATAACATCATCCTATTCTTTTCAGATTTTTATGGATTTCCAATTTAAATGTTCTTTTGTGCACAAAAGATTTTTTTTCTCCAGAACAAAAATAGCTGGTGTCTATGTCATTATCAGGCTTAATTGATGAACTCATTAGAGGATATCAACTTAGTGATACCATTTAAACTTTCTTCCCAAAATATATTTTCATTACTTTTTATTTCTACTGTTTTTCATGTGTTTCAGAAATATCATATACTACTTCCTTATCCATTGATTTATACATGTATACTTGTTTTCTAAAAGTGTCAGAATATCATTTTAAACTGTTAACATGATCATATCACTTTCTCATTGATTCTGTTAATGTGACCAATTGTATTGATGGATTCCCAAATACTGAATCTCCTATTCTTTCCTGACATAAAGGGAGATTGATCATGATGTAATGTTGCAATATGCTGACACAATGTTTCTAATATTTTTTACATTTCTACTCAAATGTGATTTTTCTGAAAGAATGGATATGAAATACTTAGTATGGAGTAGAAATTGTGTGTTGACATTGTCCTCATCCTGGGAAACCAGGTTTTCTATTCTCTTCTATTTCTTATTCTTTTCAATATTATTTTTATTTTAAAATGTAGGGAACAATTTAAGGTACATGTAAAGTTTGGGTACTTTTGTTGATATTATGTCCACCCACTCCCATGGTTGTGTCCCAATACTGTCAGTCACTTTCTTCTAGTATTCTGAATAATGTTCAGGGTCAACTTATGAGTGAGTACACATAATACTCAGATCTGTGTTATGTAATACATCACTGAGAACTTATTCTCTCTTTTTTTGAATCCTTTTCACACAGGTAGCTAGAACTACCAGCACCTGGAACCAAGCCTGGCTAATTTTATTTTTTAATTTATTGTATAGAGAAATTCTTGTCAACTTGCCCAGGGTGGTTTCAACCCATGGCCTCAGGCAGTCTTCTCATTTCCACCTACCAAAGTGTTGGTATTACAAGTGAGATGCAACATCCCTGGCTCAATCTCTTATATTATAGACTTGAAATCCATCCAAGGTCCTGTGAAGTGAATACTCTTGTTTTTTTGGTTTTCTTCTTTTATTATTATTCAGAGTCTCACTTTGTCACCCAGGCTGGGGTGCAGTGGCACTCTTGTGGTCACTGTAGCCCTGACCTGCTGGTCTCTGGTGATTCTTCCACCTCAGACTTCCAAGTAGCTAGAACTACAGGCACGTGCACCTATGCCTGGCTAATTTTGATTTTATTATATAGAGATGAGTTCTTAGCAAGTTGATCTCGAATTTGTGGGCTCCCAAAGAGCTGGGATTACAGGCATGAACTACTGCATCCAGGTTACTGGGCCATTTTTACCTACCCTAGTAAGTATTACTTGCTCCATGTTTTTTTTTTTCATCAGCACATACACTGTAATGACTGCATTTGTAGAGAATGATGTGAGAGCCTGGGCTCAGTGTCTCAGCTTGCATCCTAGCATATTGGGAGGCCAAGGCAAAGTGGATTGCTTGAGCTCGTTGAGTTTGAGAACAGCCCAGGCAATTTGGTGAAACCTCAAAAAATTAGCCACGTGTATTAGTACCCCTCTAGTTCCAGCTACTTGGAAGACTAAGTTGGAAGGATTGCCTGAGCCCAGCAGGCCAAGGCTGTGGTGACCATGAGAGTGCCACTGCGTTCCAGTCTGGGTAACAGAGTGAGACTCTGACTCAAAAAAAGAAATTAAAATGGTGTCAGTACCCCACAAGAAATTGTAGAAAACAATGAAAACAGAAGGTTCTCATTTTTACTTGTCAGATAAACTGAGACAAATTCAAACTCTGTCACTTGGCAGATGTTTGAAAAATATTTCTTTAGGGCCAGAAGAATTGGCATCACTGGTGAGCTTGTTACCAGTGCAGAAAGTCAGAGCATTAATAGTTTCTCATGTTTGTCATTCCAGCCCTTTAGGAAGCTGAGGCAGAAGGATATAATGAACACACGAGTTGAGACCAGCCTAGGAAATATAGCCAGCCATCATCTCTACCCCATATCAATAAATTAACCTGGTGTGCCTGTGCATTTGAATACACCCAGTTACTCACGAGGGCGAGCAGAGTAGATCTGTTCAGCCAAGGAGGTAGAGGCTGTAGTAAGCTGTGGTTAAGGAACTGCATGCCAGAAACGATGACCCAAGCTAAAAAAAAGAAAGAAAGAAAAGAAAAAAAAGCAGTATCTCATGTTTTACCCCAGATCTCCTGAATCAGATTTTGCTTTTTTGCACTTCATTTCCATTTTGTACACATTAAAATGTGCAGGGTTCCTTCTAACTCTTACTTTTTTATCTGAGCCATATATACTACTTATCCTGTGTGATGGAAACACAGTCCTCCAAAATGTACACAACTGTGTTTGTGCCTAAATTTTATATTGTATCATTCAATAAAGTATACTGTCTGCACTAGCTCAGTGAACCCTATTTCATTCCATTTCCTCAAAGAATACATGATAGGATATTTCTGTGTCCAAAATTATCAAGTATTTCCATTGTCATAAAAGTTAGAACCTTTTCACTCTCATTTCTCCTGCAGTTAACAATTCTGCCCACGGTCGCTTGGTAAGTATATCTTGTTTTCAGGGTACATTGACATTCGGGGATGTGGCCATTTAATTCTTTACAGAAAAGTAAAAATGCCAGATTATATCCAGCTATTAGAAAACTATAAAAATGTGATTTACTTGGCTGAGGAAAACCTCCACACACAATATTTATTGCATACTAACAATTTCATATATTCTTGTTGAAAAATCATTCTAATGTAAATTTAAGGATATAGAAACCTATTGTCAGCATATTAGAACATCACATTATGATCAAGTGCCCTTTGTACCAGGAATAAAATGATATTCCACTTTCACGAATGTATCAATTCTATTAGTTACATTAATAGAATCAACAGAGAGCTGGGTATGGTGGCTCCAGCCTGTAATTCCAGCAATTTGGGAAACCAAGGTGAGAGGATTGCCTGACCTCAGGGACTGGAGACCAGCCTATGTAACTTTGTGAGACTTTCTTTATACAATAAATCAAAAACAAGGTGTGGTAGTGTGCACATGTATTTCCAGCTGCTTGGAAGACTGAGGCAAAAAGATCACCTTAGCCCAGCAGATTGAGGCTGCGGTGGCCAGCAGCATGCCACTGTACTCCAGCCTGGTTGACAGAGTGAGACTACAATGCCCCCCAAAAAAGCCATATGGTAGCACCCCTCAATCAGGAATCCTCCCCAATGTCTCCTTGCTGGCCTGATCCCAAATTGAGGCACATTTTCAATTGGGGCTATCATAGATTGCAGGGAAGTAGTCTGCTTTCCAGGGGCCTGGAGGCTCAGGTGTGGCCAGCATATCCCTGGCTCAGAATTGACAATTGTTTGGTGATTCCCTTCTTAAATTTGTTCTCAAACTCCCCACGCATCTGGAGATCATAAGACAATGTTTTCCACGATATAGTTTTGAACAAGGATGCTGGGTTCCTGTCTTTTCTAGATCTTCCCTTTGAGGTTAGTACCACAGGTCAGCCTCACCCTGATACTCCACTGTTGCTCTAACACCAGGACCTGTCCATCCCACTAAATCTGAGATACCCCTCTTCCTTATGGTGACACTTGCATATTAACTTTCTTATGGGAAAGTGGCCCACATGGCCCAGAAAAACTCAGGGCAGCTAACAGAGAGCTGCTCCAAATCTCCACATAGCTCCTCAGCTCTGTGAAATTAATGTCAACAAGGAATCTGGACACTTGGAAACCTCTGGATGAGAGGGTGAGTGTGGCATCCACAAAGCCCTAGCCAGCCAGCAGCATGTCTTGATCCTCATGCAGGTCAATCTATGTGACAGTGTCTTTCTTACAGGGCACAAGACTTAACACTGAAGGATCCAAGCTGGACTCAACCTGATTTCTGGGAGAAAATGTGATTTAGGGACACCTAGGATGATCATACAGGGAACCTGTGGCTCTGACTAAAACTAGTACTTGGTCCAAGGCAGGGTGAGAACACTTGGAATGGTGTATGGCTACCTGGGGCCCACTCATGCCCCGCAGGGCCAAACCAGTGATGTCACCAGGCTTGAAGAGCAACCAGGACATTGATGAAGGTGAGCAGAAATGCACACACCAGTCATCAACATTTTCTACTCAAGGAGGTAGTGATGGCTGAACTTCCGTGCCCCAAATGTCCATTACCTGACCTCCAATGAGGCAGAAGTATGAGGCCAAGTGCACAGTTCTGGGTCCAGGATTTCAGTATTTGGTACATGCTCCAGATTATAGGAATGATGAAAATTTGGCAAATGTGGGCCCAGAAAGCCAAGTCTGTATGTGTGCCATACTTGGTGTGTTCTTTCATGGTTACAAATTAAAAATGTGGCCTCACTTTGTGCAAAGATGCTCTAAGGTGGGGACCAGAGCTGTATACGGGAAAAGATTTCCTGGCTGTGCAAGAATAGGAGTTAGCTGCATGTCACAGGCCGTAGTCTGTCTTCTTTTTTTATTGGGCTGCTGAGAGTTTCTTTTTTCTTTTTAGTTGGGAGTCTCATTCTTTTGTCCAGGCTGGTTGACAGTGCCAAACCTTCCACTCAACCTTCCAAGTATCTGTAACTACAGGCACACCCTACCACACCCAGCTAATTTTGTTACTTTTTATTGTAGAGACGAATTTTTGCCAAGTTGCCTAGGCTCATCTCAATCCCCAGGTTCAGGCAGGATTCTCCATTTTCAGTTGAGTCTGCAACTACTGAAAAACATTTAGGTCTTTTTTCTTATCTCATGCTTTCAGAACAAAATTATTCTAGCAAATGAATTCTCAGCAGCCCCTCCTGCAGCTTGGTCTGCACAGTGCTCTCTTTGTACAATAGTGAGTGTCCAGATCTCTCCAAACTGATAGAGATGAGTTCTTACAATAGTGAATATCCAGATCTACCCTACTGGATGGACATGTGTTCTATGATCTGGCTCAGTTATGGCATCATCCAGATCCCCACAATGTCCTTTGGGAGGTCTAGATAATATGTGGTTGGGAGCCAATTTTAGACGCTTATCTGCTCCAGGATCATTGATTGTATAACATGAGTCTTGTATATTCTCTTTTTGTTTTGGGTTGTAGTCTTATCCTGTCACCCAGGCTGGAGTACAGTGGCATGCTCTCGGCCACCGCAGTGTCAACCTGCAGGGCTCTTGCAATCCTTTGAGTTCAGCCTTCCAAGTAGCTGGAACTACAGACAAGTGATACCAAATGTTAGGGTACTGGCGGACAGGGTGAGGGTGTAGAGGTGCATGGAGGTGCAAAGCACTGCCGGGGCTGGCAAACCAGAGGTGTGCTCTGGGAACCCAGAGATCTGAGTAAATTGCAAAGAATTACAAAACAAAGAGGTTAGAGAAAAGACTTATTTAAGAAAATTTCACCTTCCACAGACAGGGAGTGGGCCTACATTCTAGGTGAGTGTGGCTTTGTAGCCCCCCAAGACTTGGCTTACATCCTTTATTTGGAGAGGTTGCTCATGACTACATGCGACCACCCATGACTTCCATATCTACCACCTATGGATGTCTTGGAGATCCTGTGACACAGAGACTCATTAATGTTCACTCACATTATCATAGAACCTAGAAAATGATGTGACACGGATTCCAATTCTCCTGTATCTTCCCGAATGACATTTCTTGGAGCTAAAGGAGTGTGTATGTCCTCCTTGTTGGGAGCTGGCCACAGAGGTCCACTGAGCATTAGGGATCAGGGAGGGCTGTGGAACCCAAGACCACTAGGATGTGTTGGGGGAGCTGTTGACCCCATTCCCTCCTCCCTTTTTCTATTTTGCACACTTAGCGAAAAGGAACTCTGCTGACCTAAGCTGAAGGCGCTGTGATTTTGACAGGTGTGGCTAATTCTAGAAACTCATTGTTCCTGTTTCCCATGAACTGCGGGTTCAGCTTAGGTATTATATATAATTCAAAGTCAGGTCACATTTGGGAACCTTTAAGATGGTACAAGTTTCTTTATTAGATTTAAAAGTATATTTGTAAAATTAGTATATACATATGGAGAGCCATTTTCAGCTTTAGATGGTATAGATGATCATCTAGAGTTATCAGAAATTGCCCAGCATGAACTTTGGACTGGGCCACATTCCTAAGGGCCCAGGGTGTACTTTGAACTGGGTGCATTCTTTTAAACTGGTTTTTAGCTACAGTTAGTGTTGGGTCTTTCTACTTATTATAGAAACTGAATTTATTTTACTCATAGAAAGTATTGTAGAATAGGTCATGCTATGTCAGGGAATTATCTTAGTTAAAGCATGATCAAAAATCATATTTTGAGGTTTAATAAGAATACAGCTAAGTTTAGAAATTCCATTGTTCCCATTTTCTATTAATTGTGGTTTTTGGCCTTAGTACAATTTAGTTTATATTTTGTCTTTATTTTTAGAAGCTTTATTGCTGATGATCAGCTTTATATATTAGGATTAAGAATTAGAAACTTTTATAGACATTAACATAGGTATATAGGATTTTAGAATAGCCATTTTGTAAAGAGATTGTAATCAATTGTTTTAGAAACGGCCTAGTGATCTTTCGACTGGGCCACATTTTTCAGGAGCTGGTTTGAGATAGAATTAAAGAGTTTCCATAGTTTACATAGAATTACCATAGAATAGAAAGGTATTAGGATTTTAATTAGTCATTAGGTGTTGTGTATGCATAAGCTTTAGAAGTTACGATTATTACAATAGAATGATGTTAGAATTGTTGTATTGCTTTTGAGGAACGTTAACCAAGCATAAGGAACAGTGTGATTTAATTGGGATTATCCTTCCTCATGCTTGAAGAAACACCTGGTGGGTGTGGGACACTACTCATCCACCTGGCTTTGTGTTCACTTGAGATTCTTGTGATTTTACCTGTGAAACTTTAGCATATAAGGTTTTTGGTTTGTCCCATTAAATGGCTTCTGCACTAGACAGAGTCCAATCTTTCTTTTAATATCTATCCCTCCAGTTTAATCGCCGATGCTGTCTTTCCTACCAGGGATCCTCAATATCTGCAGGGGTTGGCCCCCCACACTTCCTTATCTCCTAGGCATTCCCAGTAGGTAGCTTCAGGGGTTCCTTGACTTCCCTATAGATAAGGCCTGTTCTACTGGAAGATCAAGTCCCCACCCAATCCCCAATCTGGGTGGGTCATAACTTTTGTAATTAGAAGTTTCATGACTTTTACAGTCCTTGACCAATGTATGATGTCTTAGGACATGTAAATTCCCATTACTCTAGGCAAGCTTGATTGCCACTATGAGATACCTCAGAAACCTGGAAGTCTGTTTCTGAGAAGACAAAGTTGGTAAAGTTAATTATACCTAAAGTGTGCATTTCTCCAAAAGCATAGCTTCTACTTTCTCATCGTGTCAGGGTTTAAGAACAAGATGAAAAATGGCTTCCCACACTCAATCTGTCCTTTCACCAAGCCCGGCTCTTTTTCTGATTATTGTAGAGATGAAGTCTTGTCAAGTTGCTTGGACTGGTCTTGAACCCGCAGACTCAGGCAATCCACTTCCCTCAGCCAACCAAAGTGCTGGGATTACAGGCTGAGCCACCAAGCACGGCCTACACTCTTTTATACAGGAGCATGGGTGGGGGGGCTTATTTCTCACCTCCCGTCTTTTTTATTTATTTTTAAAATTCTTCTTTAGGGGGGCTTATTTCTTTGATACTTGAGTGTGGCACAGGCCAGTTTGTCCAATATGTCACTGGTGAAAGTGACTCTCCTGCAGGGAAAAAATGTAGATGCACCTTGACACCACTCACAGGGAACATTGGAGTGTTTTTCAGCCACTGCAGATTGGGATAGAGTCCTGGCGCTCAGTGACCAAGCCACTAGGTGCCACTCCTGTGCCAGAGTTCCCAGCATGCTCCGTGATGCATATCACACCTGCTCCTCCCCTCCCACAAATTCTGGTGCATGGAGGCAACTCAACCTCAAAATGCTAGAATCAAAAAAATGCTTTTCTTTTTTCTTGCCTCCTCCAGGTCCATTTGATCGCATCTGATGTCACTCAAGATTAGAAGGGTGGTGGCCTATATCCTTATCCAATCAGCAGATCCTAGCTTGGAAACTGCCAAATCAGAGAGGAGTCGAAAGTGAAGGGACAGTTTCTGGGCTCTGACCATGATATATGTATCCTGTCCCTGCAGAAGTTCTGCATTATCTCGGAAAGAACCACGTGTCTTTTTTTCTTTCTTTTATGCCATGACATGCAGGTCTGGGGTGTCCATAGGGAGGATGCTGGGACACCCAGAAGCTGGGAGATAGTGAACATGGAGGTGGGTGCAAGAACGAGAGGCAGGATGGATCTGGATAACCCAGCTATGGCAGACCAGCCTCCCTCTCACCTCTGATCCTGGAGCCATCCTTTCCAGTGTCTCAGCCCTGATGCCCTCTGCATAGGGTGGGTCTGGTCCGGTCCCCAAGGTCCTGTCCCCATGGCAACATCACCCCACCAGTGGCCTCTCCAGGTAATCCAATGCTCTGGATGTGCAGGAACCAGGAGTGTCAGGGAGGGGCCTTGGGGAAGGGGCTGTGGTCCTGGTCCTGTCCCTTCCTTTCTCCTCTTCTAAGGTTAAATGGAGGGTCTGACACAATGTTAAGGAATTCCCTTGGAGCAAAAATGGATCATGAATCTCTAAGCCACCAGTCAAGTCTCCTGGTCAGAGGTCTATGGAGGGGCTGGGGGAAAGGCTTGGAGAAGGGGCAAGGGGAAGCCGATGAAATGCAGGTGCTGGTTAGCCCCACAGTCACCTGATCTGGGATATTCAGGTGGAAATTCCTAGGGCAAGTCATCAGGATCATTGGCAGTTTGTCACCAAGTCCAAACCTGGTTCTGTCTGGTGGGATAGCCAAAGTCAAAACAGAGTTGGAGCAGGGGATGTGACTCAATTTAGAAGACAATTAAAATGAAGATTAGGGGCCTGCATCCTAAAGACCCCACTTGGGTTGTTTGTGAGTTTTTTCTTGTTTTTATCCAGGTCAGAGTTAAGGGTGGAGAGGATTGCTTGAGTCCAGAAGTCTGAGGCTAACCTGCACAATATAGCACATCCATGTAGCTATAAAAGTGGAAACAAATTAATTGAGATTGGTTGCACATGCCTATAGTTTCAGATGCCTGGGATCCTGAGATGGAAAAATTTGTTGAACTCAAGAGATCAAAACTGTCATACACAGGACAGAGCCACTTCAAGTCTGCCTGGGTTATGGAGTGAGACTCAGACTCAAAAAATATATTTAAATTAATTTTTTGAAAATAAAGGCTAGCCTGGTGCAGTGGCTCATGCCTATAATGTCAGCATTTTGGGAGGCCAAGGCAAGAGGATTGCCTGAACCTGTGGGTTTGACACCACCCTGGGGAACATGGTGAGACCTCATCTCTACAATAAAAAAATTAGCTGTGTGTGGTAGCACATGCTAGTAGTTTTGGCTATTTGGAAGGCTGAGGCGAAAGGATCACCTGAACCCAGCAAGTTGTGGCTACGGTGGCTGGGAGTGTGCCACTGCACTGCATCCCGAGTAACAGAGTGAGAATCTAACTCAAAAAAAGTAAAAATGAAATTAAAGTCATATTTTCAACATGTAGATGTGACATGTCCAGATAATCTCCCCTGAATAAAAATGTCAGAGAAGGAGGAGGAGGAAGAGGCTGAAATGGCTTGTTCCCAGGTAAATGCATCCCAGACCAGGTTATGTGTCTCTTTTCTGACTGGAATGTCATGATTTTAGAGCATGCAAATCTCAACTGCTACTTGTGATTATCCTGCCTTGTGAGTTTAGCTCATTTTGGTTCTTCTTGTGATATTCAAGTGCTCTGAAAAATTCTTTTTTCTTATATTCCTCTGCCTTCTCTTTGTTTCTGATTTCAGGCTTTATAGATGCTGTGTATATTTCTCACCATGAATTTATGGCCTGCATTATTAAGCATGTTCCTTTGTGGTTGTGGAACATGGAAAAACACGGATAAACAAGACTCCCATTGGAGATGGGTTATATCCTTAGAGTCTAGAGATGGAAACAAGTGTTATTAAGGTTCCATCTGGATGCTCCATCTGCTCCATGCAGAACAGAAATAATAGAATGCACATTTAAGCAGGGTGGCAGTTAGTGCCCTGAATAACTCAGGAAGTTTGGAATAAAAAATAATGTGAAGAGTCTTGATCTCTAGGATCCTAAAAAAAGAGAATATCAATGTATTTCTGGGTGTGACAAAACATGGAAGATACTTGTAGCTGGAATTCTACATAAAATATTTGTTTCTTCATTATTAAATTCAGATTATACTTTACAAAATTTTTGGCTAATAATATCACAGCACTGCGTTGTGTTATCTGTTTACCTTGCATGTGACAACAATTTGTCCCAGCCACTTAGCAGGCTGAGAAGTGTGAATCCTTTCAGGCCAGGAGGCCATGGTTGCAATGAGCTGTGATTATGCCACTGCATCCCATCATGGGCAGCGAAGTGAGACTCCCCCCAAAGTGAAATAAATAAAAATGCAGAAACTTAGGTTTACCCCACATCCCCTGAATCAGAAGCCGCATTTGTGAGTGTGTGTGTGTGTTGGAGTCTCACTCTGTCACCCAGACTGGAGTGCAGTGGCACACTCCCAGCCACCTCAAACTCTACCTGTTGAGCTCCAGCGATCCTTCCACCTCAGCCTTCCAAAGTAGCTGGAACTATAGGCATGTGCTACCATGCCCGGCAAATTTTTGATTTATTGTGGAGATGGGGTCTCACCAAGTTGCCCAGTCAGGCCTTGAACCCACAGGCTCAGGCAATTCACTCACCTCAGGCTCCCAAAGCGAAGGATTAGAGGCTGAGCCACCGAGCCCAGCTTAGTATATTTTTTCTGTACAAAGTACTAGGATTGTTAGGGTTAGGGTTAGGGTTAGGGTTAGGGTTAGGGTTAGGGTTCGGGTTCGGGTTCGGGTTCGGGTTCGGCTGCTGTGCTGGCCCTGTCCCTCTCTCCTGCCTCCATCACAGCCCTCCTTGGGTCATCAGGGGATGGTGAATCCCTAAGTCCTAGTCAGGGCTTGTGGTGTGGGGTCCCCAGCAGGCCTGGGAAGAAAGGCTTTGAGAAGGGGCAGGGGTAGCCCTGTTGGTAGTGGGATACAGTCAGGCAGTCGCATAATATGGAGTATCAAGGTGGATATCCCCAGAGTATGTCACCAAATACAAGCCTCATTCTGTTTGGCAAGACTGCGAAAGTCAATTCAACGAGTTGGAACAGGGACTGTGGGAATATTTGGGAGAGCCATTAAAACCAAGATGTTGATGGGACTGTGTCCTAAAGACCCCTTTTGGATTGTGTGTTCTTTTTTTAAATCCAGGTCAGGGGTGGGGGAAGAGACAGGGGAGAGGATTGCTTAAAGCCCAGGGATTTGAGACCAATCTGGATAGCATAACACATCCATGTAGCTATGAAAACTGAACGAATTTAACTCAGAGTGTCACACATGCCTGTAGTTCCAGCTCCTTGAGAGGTTGAGATTGAAGAATCCTTAGCGTACAGGTCAAGGTTGTGAAAAGCTGGGCTGGTGCCACTTCATTCCTCAGATTCATAAAATACATTTAATTTAATTTTAAAGAGTCATATTTTCTTTCTTTTTTTTTGATTTGGAGTCTAACTCTTGTCACCCAGGCTAGAGCGCAACAGCATAGTCACATTGACCACAGTCTCCACCTTTTGGATTTAGGTTATCTGACTTAGTCTTCCAAGTAGCTGGAACTGCAAACACAAGTCACCATGTCCATCTAGTTTTTGTAATTTATTGTAAAGACAAGGACTCACCAAGTTGCCCAGGCTGGTCTCGAACCAGCGGTCTTAGGCAATCCTCTAGTCTTGAACTTCCAAAGTGCTGGGATTACAGGCTGAGCCACCAGTGTCTCAACATGTTGGGCTAGGTGACCCTTCTGAAAAGACACATTGAGAGTGGAAAGCCATTTTTCATCTTGTTCTTAAACCTTAACACAATGATGAGAAAGTATAAGCTTTGCTTTTGGAAAAATGTACACTTTAAGTAAAATTAACTTTGCAACCTTTGTCTTCTCTGGAAAAGATTCCTGCTGCCAGGCATCAGGGGTATCTCATAGTGTCAATCAAGCTTGCACAGAGTAAAGGGAGTTTACAAGGCCTAAGATATCATGCATTGCCGGGCTCGGTGGCTCAGCCTGTAATCCCGTGCCTTTGGGAGGCTGAGGTGAGTGGATTGCCTGAGCCCGCAGGTTCGAGACCTGCCTGGGCAACGTGGTAAGATCTCATCTCTACAATAAATAAAAAATGAGCTGGGTGTGGTAGCATATGCCTGTAGTTCCAGCTACTCAGAAGGCTCAGGCAGAAGGATCACCGGAGTCCAGCAGGTCGAGGCTGCAGTGGCCAGGAATGGACACTGCACTCCTGTCTGGGCGACAGAGTGAGACTCCAACTCAAAAAAAATTTTAAAAATCCACATTTAATAAAAAAAGATATCATGCATTGGGGAAGGGTTGTAAAAGTCATGAAATTTGTAATTACAAAAGTTATAACTGCTCTGAAGGAGAGCAGGTGGGGATTCAATCTTCCAGGAAATTGGGCTCTATCAACAGGGAAGTCATGGATCCCCCGAAGCTACCCACTGGGAATGCCTAGGAGATAAGGGGAGGTGGACCTTCCATTAGCTCTAAGGAATGTCATTTGGAAAGGTGCAGGAGCATTAGAATCCTTGTCATGCCCTTCTCTAGGGGCTATGATAATGTGGGCAGACATTAGTGTGTCCCTGTGTCAGAGGATCTCCAAGACATCCACAGGTGATCGATAAGTCACAGCAGTCACGAGCAACATCTCCAAGAAAAGGATTTAAGCCAAGACTTTGGGGGGCTATGTCGCAGTTACACTCACCTAGAGTGTAGGCCCACACCCTGTCTGGAGGGGGTAAACTTTTCTTAAATAAATCTTTTCTTCTCTTACTTCTGTGTGTTACAATTCTTTACATTTACTTGAATCTCTGGGTTCCAGCACAGCCCCTCAGCTTGCTGGCTCTAGTGGTGCTGTGCCTCTCCCCTCTCGTCTTTCCTATCCAGCACTCCACCCTCTGAACCCTAACACCTTTCACCTCAGCCTTCCAAGTATCTGCAACTACAGGCACACACCACCTTGCCTGGTTAACTTATTGTAGAGATGAGGTCTCACTAACTCACCCAGGCTCATCACAAACCCCTGGGCTCAGGCAATCCTCTCATCTCAGCCTCCCAAAGTGCTGGGATTATAGGTGTCTGTTACCATACCTGGTTATTACTAAGCATTTAAATTATGCTACTGAATCTTCTTTACTATGTGATAAATATGCTGCTTTATTTATGCACAAAAGGGAAAGTGGTAATTTAGTCTTTGGACATAAAGAAAAACCTTACATTTATAAATAATGGAGGCAATCTGAATATGGTAAAATATGGCATGACACAATTATGTATAAAATAAACAATTGGAAACACATATTCTTCACATGCAAGTTGAGTGATGTGAAAGGAAATTCTAATTATACTTTTCATGTGCAATAAACAAAAAATATTTATGCAAAAGTGGAAGGCTTACTAATTATCTAACTCAGCTCTTAAATCATATAAAATTCAAATATGTTATTTTAGAACATTTTAAACTAAAATTATATGTAAACTAATATACTTCAAATTAAAAGCTAAAAATACATAACTTTATTCTGGAACTCTATATAATAATAGAGCAAAAATCATAAAATGATAGTGGAAAGGACTAAAGGTAACATGTTTTACTGTAGCTTGGTAAAGTTCTAGGATTACCTACAACATTAGTTTCTTTAGGAATATTGTGAGGTGAATAGATACATAATTCTGTTTTCTAGAAGACACATATAGGCAAAATAAATGTTAAATTTCTTTTTCTTTTTGGAGTGTCACTCAGTCGAGACTGGAGTGCAGTGGCTGCTCCCGGTCACCGCAGCCTCGACCTGCTGGGCTCCGGTGATCCTTCTACCTCAGCCTTCCAAGTAGTCTTAATTACAGGAATGTGCTACCACGCCCGGCTGATTTTTTGATTTATTGTAGAGATGAGGCCTCACTGCCCAGGCAGGTCTCAAACCCATGGGCTCAGGCAATCTACTCACCTCAGCCTCTCAAAGGTGTGGGATTACAGGCTGAGCCACCAAGCCCGGCTAAATGTTAAATTTCTAAGCTTACGCTGGGCTCAGTGGTCCAGCCTTTAATCCCAGTGCTTTGAAAAGACCTCGTCACTACAATTAATAAAAAATTGAGCTGGGCTCGGTGGCTCAGCCTGTAATCCTGCACCTTTGGGAGGCTGAGGTGTGTGGATTGTCTGAGCCCACGGGTTTGAGACCTGCCTGGGCAACTTGGCGAGACCTCATCTCTACAATAAATCAAA
>NW_007247881.1:12160-13523 GCF_000164805.1 Carlito syrichta | reverse complement strand
GACAGAATGAAACTCCAACTAAAAAAAAAAAAAAAAAAATTGGCCAGACATGATCGTGTGCGCCTGTATTTCTGACTACTTGGAAGGCTGAGGTGGAAGGATTGCTGGAATCCAGTGGGTCAACTCTGTGGTGCCCGGGAGCATGCCACTGCACTCCAGTTGGGTGATGGAGTGAGACTCCAATTCAAAAACAAACAAACAAAAAATTTCTAGGGTTAGTTGATAGTAAGAAAATAAAAACTTTAAGATAAACATACATTGTCAAAAATTTAATAAAATGCTTTTTACCCAGATAAAATGACTTGGTCCAAACTCCTTTAGCATTATGTTTGGATAATACCAAACTGGTATTATAATGCAGGAAACATGACTAATCTGTATTTTGTGTTCCTGAGGTTTCTGAACCAATTCCGAATAGCACCGCTACTTCCCTTATATACTTGTCATGAGACATAAACAGATCTTTTATTTATTTTATTTTATTTTTGAGTTGGAATCTCTCACTGTCGCCCAGACTGGAGTGCAGTGTCCGCTTATGGTCACGCAGCCTCGACCTGCTGGGGCTCCGGTGATCCTTCCACCTCAGGCTTTCAAGTAGCTGGAACTACCGGTGTGCGCTACCAGACCCGGCTAATTTTTTTTTCTTTTTATTTTAGAGATGAGGTCTCACCAAGTTGCCCAGGCGGGTCTTGGACATGCGGGATCAGGCAATCCACTCACCTCAGCCTCCCAAGGCACTGGATTACAGGCTGAACTACCTAGCCCGGTTAACATATCTTTAAAAAATGACTTAAGCTGGGCTAGGTGGCTCAACCTGTAATCCCGCGCTTGGGAGGCTGAGGTGAATGGATTACCTGACCCTGTGGGTTCGAGACCTGCCTAGGGAACTTGGGGAGACCTCACGTCTACAATGAATCAAAAAAATTAGCCAGGTGTGGCAACATGTACCTATAGTTCCAGCTACTTGGAAGGCTGAGGCGGAAGAATTGCGGGAACCCAGCAGGTCAAGGCCGCAGTGGCTGGGAGCAGCCACTGCACTCCAGTCGGTGACGGAGTGACACTCCAACTCAAAAAAAAAAAAAGACTTGAAAGAGGAATCCCTAGAAATGTGCCCAAATTTTCCCCAAACCCCCAAAGCAATGGATGAGCAGGCAGATCATGAAGTTCGTCACATTACATGAGAACCACGGATGTCACTCTTAATGTGCTGCAAGTGCACTGAAAAGGAAATCCATGATGTAGGATTGAAGAGCATAAGGGTAAACAGAAGATGTCTCTCTGTGTCAGCAATAGAAACCTAGGCATTCCAAAATTATTCTTATTGGAGCAGAGCTTCCCAATCCACATTTTTTTTTTTTTTTTT
>NW_007247881.1:0-11982 GCF_000164805.1 Carlito syrichta | reverse complement strand
TTCCGAGTTAGCCGGAATTACAGGGCATGCGCTACCACGCCCGGCTGATTTTTTTTTTATTTATGTAGAGATGAGGTCTCGCTGCCCAAGCGGGTCTCGAACCCGCGGGCTCAGGCAATCCACTCACCTCAGCCTCCCAAAGGCGAGGGATTACAGGCTGAGCCACTGAGCCCGGCTCCAACCCACATTTTAAAGTCAGGCTTCCTCAGGGCCATTTGGATTGCTCATCTGTGTCACTCGCACAAGTATTCCCATCTACACAAGCGAATGGCTATGGGTTTTGCGTCCTTTATATTCCAGGACTCTACTTTTCTTCAGAAATGTGACCAGACATGACTGGCAGACTGTCTACTACATGTTCCCCTCCTCCCCAGAACAGCACGGTGGGCTCAGAAGAAAAGTCCCCATGTTCCATGTCTCTTTCTGGAGAGACCTAGAAAACTGGATCAAGCTTTCAAAGTTTTGGATTTTTGTGAAGATGTCTTTTGACTGGTTTTTGTCATCCTGACATGGAGTACTGAAGAAAATGAGAGCATATTATGGATGACAGGTTTGAGTCTATTGAGTAAAAAATTAACATTTTTTACAGCACCAGAAATGCTTTAATACTACAGACAGTATACAAGGGATGTAAAGGTTATGGAATCTAAAAATGAAAGAGGACAATCTTTGGTTCTCATAAAATGGAGTCAATAAATCCTGACACCATATTTGAGAAGCACCCACAATCCATAGCCCAGCTGATCAATATCAACCTTTCCATGTAAAAAAAAAAAAAAAAAAAAAAAAAAAAGCTGGGCGAGCTATCTCAAACCTGTATTTCCAGCTACTTGGAAAGCTGAGGTGGAAGATTCACCTGAGCACAGCAGGTCATGGCTACAGCGGCCATTAACATGCCACTGTGCTCCAGCCTGGGCAGTAGTGAGACTCCAACTCGGGAAAAAAAGTATACTGCATAATTTCACTCATGTGTGGAATAAAAAAAGATTGCATTCACAGAGGAAGAAAGTCCAAGGTTGTCATCTGGACCAGCAGGTGGGAAAAATGGGAGATGTTTTTCAATGGTACAAAATTTCAATATCAATGAGTTTTAGGAAACTAATGTATAGCAGAGTGACTTGCAGTTAATAATAATGTCAAGTACACTTACAAAATTTGCTAAAATAATGAACATTATGTGTTTTCCTTACAAAACATGAAAATGGCAACTACGTGGTCTTGACCTGCTGGGCTCCAGCAATCCTTCCGCTTCAGCCTTCTAAGCAGCCGGAACTACAGTTGCATGGTACCATGCCTGGCTAATTTTTTTTTTTTTTGATTTATTGTAGAGATGAGGTCTTGCCAAGTTGACCAGGCAGGTCTCGAACCCGCAGGTTCAGGCAATTCACTCATTTCAGCCTCCCAAAGAGCAGGATTACAGGTTGAGCCACCAAGCCAACTCAGTATTTTCTTTAGCATAATTATAATCATCATTTCACTATGTTTAGGCATATCAAATTATTACATTAAACACAACATGTTTATACATTTTTATGTATAAAAAATCAGATGTTAGCCAGGCTCGGTGGCTCAGCCTGTAATCCTGTACCTTTGGGAGGATGAGGTGAGTGGATTGCCTGAGCCCACGGGCTTGAGACCCACCTGGGCAGTGAGAACTCATCTCTACAATTAAAAAAAAAAAAAAGTCAGTTGGGCGTGGTGGCGCATGCCTGTAATTCCAGCTACTTGGAAGGCTGAGGTGGGAGGATTGCCGGAACCCAGCATGTCGAGGCTGTGGTGGCCGGGAGCAGCCACCGCACTCCAGTCTGCGCAACAGAGTGAGACTCCAACTCAAAAAAAAAAATCAGATGTTAATCACACACACATAAACACACACACGTGTATACGTATATAAGCATATATGTAAAGTAGTACTAAGCTTCATACTAAAGAAAAATATAAGAGCTATTAAAAAACAAGGTAACATGTAGGCATTTAATATGTTTTCAATGTTCTATGTGACATAGTATACTTAAGAATTCAGATATGTAGAAATAAATGACCAATCTCAGTCCATACTTAGAAAAATTAAAGTAAAATAACAGGATTTCTTCAATCAAGAGAGGAAGTTTTTGTCCTGGTAGAATTATGGAGTATGAATTTAAATAAAATCACATTGGAAACCTCCCTAGGATAGAAAATCATAAAAGCAGAAAACATCTGTCCAGAGAGTTCTTAAAATTTCTCAAATAACTCTCTCTCACCTATTTTCAAAATGATACAAAAAAAAAGTTTAAAAAATAGTTTGACATGGATTTTCTAAATAACTTAGCAGATATTTGCACATCTTCAAAAACATCAGAAAGGTAGTCCCTAACAAACCATTAAGTGAACTTTGATTTCCTCTGTAGCCTTGAAAGGAGATCATTGAAGAAGCACAGCTTTTGGAGAATTTCAGAACATGGATTAATAGATATCCCTCTGTGATAGTAAGAGAAAGAAGCCCGGGCTTCTCAGAAACCATTTTCATTGGAGCATACCACCTTTGCAACCCACATTTCAAGCTCTGTTTCCTAAATCTGTGTCATCTGATTCTTTCACTCCCACCTACCTGGAGATTTGGTTGATGTGCTGTGTCTCTTCATTTCCCAGGGCTTTTTCCTTTGCTCCAGATAGGTGATCAGGTCTGTTTTAGAGACAGCAAGTCCTGTGTAATTAGAGAAACATAACATGAATCTTGCCGGGATTCTTCAATTACAAACCTAGTATTATGATCAGTAGAAAACACATCATACAAGATTCTAAAAAATTATCCCAAAATACTGTTCCCCAATAAAACCTTTAGTACATATAGACAAAATTTTAAATTTGTGGGTTCTTGTTTTGTTTTTTTGTTTTTGAGTTGGAGTTTCACTCTGTTGCCCAGGTTGGAGTGCAGTGGCATGTCCGTGGCCACTGCAGCATTGACCTGCTAGGCTCAGACAATTCTTCTCCTAGGTCTTCCAAGTAGCCAGAAATACAGGTGTGTGCTATCATGGCTGGCTAATTTTTTGATTTGTTGTAGAGATGTGGTCTGGTCAAGTTGCCCAGGCCGTTCTTAAACTCATGGACTCGGGCAATCCTCTTACCACAACCTCCCAAAATACTGGAATTACAGGCTTGAGCCACCACACTCAACCTTAAATTTGTTACTTCCTAGCTCAGTACTAGTGAGTCACAAACTTATGGCAGCAACTGGAATGAGGTGTGGGCAACAATATTCTATGCCACCAAGTTTCTGGAGTTACTAGTAATATAGAGAGGACACATATCAATTCAAAATAGAGAATGCTTCCTGTCAAAATGAAACATCTCTAATTATGTTCTGTGACAAATCACCAACTTTTCTTTGATAACAGGAATCTGAAACTCATTTGCACAGAGCAGAAATTCCCAGAAAACATTCTACAGAGGAAGGCCATGAAATCCTTAGTTGAAATGGGGATTGTGTGTTAAAACTCTCCTCACCTAGACAAACCAGATTTCTGTGGTTCTCTAACATCACATTCCTGTAATTGTACACTGAGTGGGGTCCAGAAACACCCACTCCTCTTTAGCAAATTCTATGGCCACATCCCTGAATACCAACAACCCTTGAAAACAGCAACCACAACACATATTTACCAAGTGACCATGGCCTCTATGTAAAACCAGAGTGAAGGGAACAGGGTTCAGGTGATATGACAACTAGAATTATGCAATAAGATAATTTTTAACACAGAAATATTCTCTAATGCTTTAAATCTGAGAAGAATTTGAAATAAAATTCACTCTGCCAGTGTGGACACTCTGCTCTTTTGATGGATACAGCATAAACTTGGACACCAACACAGGGATGTACATTTTTCAATAAGATATTTCCATCACATAGAATACTTTGCATATACTTCTTGGGTGGAAAACTCACAGTGAACTGTAAGATTCTCATCGAGTTTTAATGGGCAAAACAATGAAATGAACATTTTGTTAAAATGTAAATTTTGATTCCGGAGATATAGGGTTAGTCTGAGGTTCTACACTTTTCTTAAGTTGATGGGTCTCATTCTTGCCAATGCTAGGGCGCAGTGGCACAATCACAGCTCATTGCAGTCTCAATCTTCTGGGCTGAAAGAATACATTCTCCATAGCCTCCCAAGTTGTGTACCTCCATAGCCAAGGCACACAGGTGCAACACAAAATCCATGCTGAGATCTAATTGGCCAAAAAATATAGTAATTTCTTATTGTTTTTTAAGATGGAGTCTCACTCTTGTTGCCCAGACTTGAGTGCAGTGGTACGCTCATGGCCACTGCAGTGTTGACCTGCTGTGCTTAGGTGATCCTTCTGCCTCAGCCTTCCAAGTACTTGGAACTACAGATGCATGCAACCATGCCTGGCTGGTTATGATTTATTGTAGAGATGAGGTCTCACCAAGTTACTCAGGCTGGTCTCAAACCCCAAACCTCAGGTAATTCTCTTGTCTCAGCCTCCCAAATTGCTAGGATTACAGGCTAAACCACCACACCTGACCAATATAGTAATTTGTCAATGCAGTTTAATAATAAAGAAACATATTGTAGGCAGAAACCAGCCTACAGGTATTTTCCATAGCAAGTAATCTCCAAAAGTATATATATATTGCTTGCTTTTATCATCCCAGAGAGCAAGTGTCTTCTAATTATTCTTTTCCAGAATTTCCTGAGTTATTCTGGACAGTAACTGCCACCCTGCTTAAATGTGCATTTTATTAACCATGTTCTCCATGGAGCTGATGGAGCTGATGGAGCATCCAGACAGAACCTTAATTTTACTTGTTTTGGCTGGGCACTTGGCTCATGCCTATAAACTCAGCACTTTGGGAGGTTGAGATGCATGGACTACCTGAACGCATGGATGTGAGTCCAGTCTGGGTAACTTGAGACCTCATCTCTACAATAAATCAAAAAATTGAGCATGGTTGTACATGCCCGTAATTCCAGCTACTTGGAAAGCTGAGACAGATGGATCACCTGAGCCCAGCAGGTCAAGACTGTGGTGGCCATTAATGTGCCTCTGCACTTCAGTCTGGATGAGAGAGGAGACTCCAATTCCATAAAAAAAAAGAAAAAAGAAAATAAAAATGTTCCCTTCCTTACCCAGGATCTGAAGATCTACCCCATCACCAGTGGGAGTCTTAGGTATCCATGCCTTCCCATATTCCTCAGTCACAAGAGAACATTTTTAATACTGTAGGTCATACATTCATGGTGAGCACAATTCATGGCATCTAAGCAGTATGGATGAAGAGAACAGAGGAGGCTATGTAGGGAGCAGTGTCCAACAGACCCATTGAATATCACAGGAAGAACAAAAATAATTGAAACAGACTTATTAGGCAGGACCATCACAAGGACAGCAGGAAGGTTTGCAATTTTTAAACACAGTCATTTCTTCTGCCCTGGGACACATTTACCTGAGAATCAGCCTTTTTTTTTTTTTGAGTTGGAGTCTCACTCTGTCACCCAGACTGCAGTGCAGTGGGTGCTCCCAGCCACTGCAGCCTCAAACTGCTGGGCTCTGGAGATCCTTCTGCCTCAGCCTTCCAAGTAGCTGGAATTACTGCATGTACAACCACGTCCAGTGAATTTTAGACTTATTGTAGCGACGAGGTCTCACCAAGTTGCCCAGGCAGGTCTCAAACCCACAGGCTCAGGCAATCCACTCACCTCGGCCTCCCAAAGCACTGGGATTACAGGCTGAGCCACCGAGCCTGGCCCAACACAGACATTTTTCTTTTCCTCCTACTTCTCTGGGATTTCTTCTCAGGTGAGATTATCTTATCAGGTCACACCTTCATGTTGAAAATATGGCTTTATTCATTTTAAAATTAAATTGAATGTATTTATTTTTAATCCGAGTCTCACCACACTCTTGGGAGTCCCTACACTTAGTCTCCTGTGTGCCTGAGGTTTCCTCTGATTTGTGGATTCTTCCACCATCTTCCTGAGGTGGGTTTACCTTGTCCTTTGGCATAGTTTTTCTTTCTTCACAAGTGCAAGATCATCAAGAGGATAGAAATCATTTCTGCCTTGTCCCTTCAACAACAGCAACAAGTCTAAATGTGCCCAGTAACCAGTTGCCAATCTAAAATTGATTTCTTGAAAATTACTAATTTTAAAAAATAAAAATGGGCTGAGTGTGGTTGTTCTTGTCTATAATCCCAGCATTTTCGGAGGCCAACGTGAGAGGATTGCCTGGGTCCCTGGTCTTGAGACCAACTTGGACAACCTGGCAAGACCCCATCTCTACAATAAATCAAAAAATTTGTTGGGTATGGTTGTACATGCCTGTGATTCCAGCTACTTGGAAGGCAGAGGCAGAAGGATCACCTGAACCCAGTAGTCAAGGCTGTGGTGGCCGTGAGACTGCTACTGCACTCCAGCCTGGATGACAGTGAGATTCCAACTCAAAAAACCCCAAAAAATCACATAAAAATGCTTAGAGTTAATCAAAAACAAATGGGACAGTCAACTGTTAAACGTCTGACATAACTCCGTTTTACACTGGGGGATCTCTGGCCAGTTGCATGCTTGCACACAGCTAAAATAACGTTGAGATGCTAGTAAGATAAAGTGGGTACAAGTATGCAGCTGTCCAGACTAACTCTGGAAAAGTCGGAGTATGGGCACTATCTCTATTTTGCTAAATAAAGGAACACGGAGACTGTGAACCAAGGAGAAAGAGAATTCACCATTCTCCAGGACTTCTCTCATTGCCCTAATGGCTGCAGGTCTAAGCCACCTCTTGATCTCGGTCCCCCTCTGCCCCCCAGCCTGAATAAAGATCCAAAGAAAGCACACACGACCCAGGAGGGGTCTTTAGGACACCGACCCCTCATCTTCTGGGTTTTATGTCCTTCCTAAATAAAGTCACAGACACTGCTCCAACTCCTTGCCTTGACTATCTTGCTACAAGCAGAACAGGGTTTGTACCTGGTGACACCAACTGCTAATGACCCTGATCACATACCCTGGGGATTTCCACCTGGATACTCCAAATCAGGAGATGGCAAAGCTGCCACCCACCAGCAACTGCCTGTGACCGGCTTCCCCCTGACCCTATTCAAAGCCTCCCCCCCCCCGCCCCTGGCTCTCCAGGGACCCCCAACACGAAACCTGGCTGGGGCTTCTGGGCTCACGATCCACTGTTGGCCCAAATAAACTTCTTAGGCTGTGACGCTGCCTTCGTTTAACCTTAGGGAGGAGAGCGATGGGGCCTGGACCAGTCTCCCCCCCACCACGTGCCTCCAACGGGTCAGATCCTCCCCACGGTCCTCCCGGGTCCCATTCACCTGGAGAGCGGGGCTGTTTGGAGAGGGTTATGCGGGTGAGGTCGCCGCTGGGAAAGGACCCCGGAGTCCCAGCCCATTTTCACCCAGCGCCGAGTGGACCAGCCCGAGACACCGGCGGGGATGGGTCCAGGATCAGAGCTGTGGGGGAGGCCGGTCTCGGCACAGCCGTGTCATCCGGCCCCATCTCCGCTCCCACTCTCGTACCAGCTCAAATACTCATCATCTCCCGTATTTTGGGTGTCCAGGCATCCTTCCTACTGACTCCGGGGACCTGCTGGTCACAGGGCAACAGCAACTGAAGCGAAAACACATAGTTCTTTCTGAGATGATTCAGCATTTCCGCAGCGCAAAATACAAAAAGCCCGGTCAGAGCCCGGAAGCCGCCCTCTCACTTCCGGCTACTCTCTGATTGGACAATTACTAAATCACCATCTACTGATTGGATGAAACGCCAGACCCACCCCTCTGATCTCGAGTGACAGGAGATGAGATCAGTCTGGGTTATGGGCGGGTGGAGAAGCTCGTTTTTGCTTGCAGAACTTTAAAGCTGGGCTGCGTCCCTGCACTGAAAGTTGGGGTGAGGAGCAGAATATGGAGTGCCTCGAGGCGTATGCTGGGAACTCTGGCGTCTGAATGACTCTTGGTCGGCTGGTCTCTGTGCTGCCAGACAACAATCCCAGAATGCAGGGCACGCTGGGAACTCTGGCACAGGAATGGCACCTGGTGGATGAGTCACTGGTCTGCAGAACTCCATTCCAGTATGCGCTGGCTACAGGCGGAGGTCGGGACAGGATGGTGTGTCTCTTCCCATCAAAGTCCTGCTGGCTGCTGACTTCCTGCCACGAGGTCACCACGGGGAGTAAGTTTGGAGAGGATCATTAGGGACATGACCGGATGGGCAGTGACGGCGACATGGTGACATTCCAATGGATCTGTTCCTAGCCCACGTTGGGCGGACTTAACCTCTCGCATCTCTACACAGCTTAGAATCTTCTCCACCGGCACTAGGGTCGTTCCAGACCACTAGCCTCCTCCTCATCCCAGGGGCCACCTGCTTCCTAAACCTCTTGGTGACGGGTTGATGTCCAGGCACTGCCCATTGTTACGCGTCCTTCTGATTTCTCCAACCAGAGTCCAGTCCAGTCACTTTGGGAGAAATCCCCATCCAGATCTCACCACAGTTTCATTGCTGTGCCAGTGGTCCCAGGATGCGGCTTCCTGGAAAGTCAACATCATTGACGCCTTAATTGTGGAGGTGGATTTTGAGGCATGAGGGAGAGTAATTGCGTGGTCATTTGGATCTGCTAAACGCAAAGAAAAATCCCACTCCCAGGCACATGCCAAGTGAGTCTTTTTTTTTTTAGTTTGAGTATCTTTCTATTGGTTAGGATGGAGGGCAGGGGCACAATCATGGTCATTGCAGTCTTGATCTGCTAGTCTCCAATGATCCTTCTGCCTCAGTCTTCCAAGTAGCTGGAACTATGGGCATGCATCCTCATACCTGGCTAATTTTTAGATTTATTGCAGAGATGAGGTCTCATCAAGTTGCCCAGGGAGGTGAGCTCAGGCAATTCTCTCACCTTGGCCTCCCAAAGCACTGGGATTATAGGCGTGAACCTCAGCGCCTGGCCTAGTGGGCCATTTTTACCAATCCATTTCAGTGGATGTGAATCCAACTTGAAGCTGATGGTGTGGTTTAGCCATCTTACACTTAAAATCATCGGACTCATTTCAACTGAGGCCTGACTGGACATTGTGTCAGAGACACACATGGTGACTTGATCCCTCAAGAACAGATGGTGACCCAGATTTGGGATGGTCACTTTCAAGGTTTGGGGCACTTGGAAACATTTGAAAACTATCAGTTTAGCACCTGTGCATTGAATGAAAGTTTTTTCAACCTCAGCAGTGAAGGATCCACCTACCTCTCTGGGGCCTATCTACAGAATTTTTCTGTCTAGGAAATGGGAAACTTTGGGAGCACTTCTGCCTCCAAGTAGCTTCCTAAAATTGATGTTCCTGAATTCCCATGACCTCAGAGGCAAGTCTTTTGATTCCTGATGAACCAGCTTTCATGTCATAGTATGTAAGGTGTAAACCGGTGTGTAAATCTACATTAAAAATAAAACGTGGTTTATATTATATGTTCCAATGGATTTTATTTGTGATTCCAAAATATGCAATACTGTCAGCAAACTTAAAAACCTGCTCATGGAAATGAGACCCTATGATGGTAATTTGTGAAGAATTTACCCCTATGAGATTTATTTTATGTGAGTTCATCAGCACTTTTGTAAAAAAAAAGGGGGGGGAGGCGGGAAAGTATGGCATCTATGAAAATGGCAAAATGAAGAATTATAGAGACTCCACAGCACAACACTAGTTCTTTTTCTATTTTAAATAGGGCCTGTGAAGGTAGTCTGTGTAGTCAGGGGCATACATCCCTCCTCCATCGCTCAGAATTCCCATTCTACTCCTCCCGTCTTGTCTTTAATTGATGGTTTATTAATCCATTTTGATTTGGAGTCTGACTCTGCCTCCTAGGCTGAAGTGCAGTGGCACTTCCACCCCAGAGTCGACCTGCTGGGTTCTGTGAACAGCCACCCCCGAGTCGACCTGCTTGGTTCTAGTGATCCTTCCACCTCAGCCTTCCTAGGAGCTGAAACTACATGAGCAAGTTACAAAGTCTGCAATTTTTTTACTTATTGGAGAGATAATTTTCTTTTTTTCAGTATTAAGCTAATGACAATGTAATATGTGTGGACATATTTGACCTATACATGTGCTTATAGATTTGTGTGTCTAGCATGTATTATTTTTTACAAATATGTATAATCATATACTTATTGTGTCATGTAATGATTTGATCTGTTTATGCATTGTGAAATATGAATACAACCAACATAGTAAACATATCTGTCACCTTACAGAGTTACCCTTTTTTAAATAATGAGAACACTTAATGTCTATTATTTTAGTGAATGTTTAAGGATACAAGACTTTTTATCAGTTATAGTCACTAGGTCATTAGACTCCTAATTTTGTACCTTCTGAATATCTCCAATTTTCCCTACCTGCAGTCCCTAGCCCTATCATTGTACTCTTTGCTTGTATGAGTGCAATATTTTTTGATTTCACACATAGGTGTGATCATGCAGTATTTCTCTTTGTGTGCCTGGCTTTCTTCACGTATATGTGTTACAGTTTCATCTGTGATGTTAAAATGGTGGGATGCTGTGAATCTTTATGGCTGAATAATATTCTATGTTGTATATATACAAATTTTCTTCTCCTTTCAGCACCCACGAACATTTTGGTTGTTTTCATAGCATGGCCATTGTGACAACTGCTGCAGTGAACACAGGGGTGTAGATACATCTTTAATATACTGCCTTTATTTCCTTCGATTATATACACAGAAAAGGGATTCCTGGATTGTACAGTAATTTATTTTTTTGGAATTATTTAATAATGGTTTTTGTAATCACTGTATGATTTTAAAACTCACAGTGTACAAGATTTCTTTCTCTTCAAATCTTGTCAACACTTATCTTTCTTCTTATTGATATTATTCATCCTAACAGTTGTGAGATAAAAATTCATCATTGTTGCAACAATCTACATTCAGTTTGCAATGGTTCTGGAATGTAGGTCTGACATCAATAAAATCAGGATCTAGGTGGTGTCCAATGTCTCCTAAATATTTGAAGATCTGTTCTTTTCAATGCTACTTTGACTTGATCTAATTTATTTATATTCATGTGAAATTCCTGTAGTCCTTACTTTCTACTGATTTCTTAAATTCCAGAGTTATTTTTAAAAATTTGAAGATGTGGGATAAATTCAGGTTTGGGTATACAAGTGATCATTGTGCAGGAGCCTTTGTTGATTAAGTATGCCCTCGCCAGCAGTTTCCCAGTACTGCCAATCCTGCCCCACCCCCTGGCAGTTTTCAAATACTGCCAAAATTTTATCATAAAATTTCCAACAGAGGGCATTGCATTTTACAATTGCATATTTATGAAGTGCTGGGCTCAAGCAGAGGTCTATTCAAGTTTCTCAGTGAAAGTTTGAGAATATGACGGGTTTCTTTTTTTTTTTTCCTTGAGTTGAAGTCTCACTCTGTCACCCAGACTGGAGTGCAGTGGCTGCTCCTGGCCGTTGCATCCTTGACCTGCTGTGCTCTGGCGATCCTTCCACCTCAGCTTTCCAAGTAGCTGGAACTACAGGTTCATGCTACCACACCCGGCTAAATTTTTGATTTATTGTAGAGATGAGGTCTCGCCAAGTTGCCCGGGTGGGTCTCGAACCCGCAGGCTCAGGCAATCCAGTAACCTCAGCCTCCCAAAACGCGGGATTACAGGCTGAGCCTCCGAGCCCGGCTTGACGGAGTTCTTTATTCATCTTCTTTTCCAAAACATGATCTCTATGTTGGTTATCACAGCCATTAAGTCTATTCAGAATTATTTCATCTCCTTCTTTTTTGAAGCACATAATAGAATATTGATTCTCTTCCCTCTTAAATTTAGGTGTGGCAATGCGATTTAACCAATAAAATGTAAAATGAGATCACCTAGCTGGGCTCAGTGGCTTCGCCTGTAATCCCAGCACTTTGGGAGACTGAGGTGAATGGATTGCCTGAGCCCACGGGTTCG
>NW_007247880.1:2489-6124 GCF_000164805.1 Carlito syrichta | reverse complement strand
AAGACGTAACCATGAATCAGGTTTTTGAAGTAGGAATCAGGGTAATGGGAGTCCTCAAATAAAGAAAACTTCACTGCCTATTGCTAAGTAAGAATAAGGAATCTGAGTTACTCGGGTCCTCAATCCCAAAAAAGCTTAAGGTCATCTTTCTATGGGCTAAACACCAACCATGGTGCTTTCCAGCATGAATTTGGAAAATGGAGTCCTTATTTACAGGCAACTACATGACCTATTGCTAAGAAAGAATAAGGAATCTGGGTTAACGAGTTCTCAATCCCAAAAATGTACAGAGAATCTTGGAAAGTTCTAAATAGAATCAGAGTTACGAAGCAGGATGTATCTAATGGGAGTCCTAATATACAGGAAAATACACAGCACCTTGTCAAGGAAGAAAAAGAATCAGAGTTATAGCAGTCCTCAGTCCTTAAAATCAACAGGTCATCTGCTGTGGGCTAAACAAGAATCACGGTTTAGAAGCTGGAACATAGGTAACAGCAGTGCTCATATGCAGAATCTACATGATCTCTAGCTAAGGAGAAGTAAGAAACCTCTTTCACACGGTTCCTCCGTCACAAAATCTAGGTGACATCATGCTAATGGCAAAACAAGAATCACGGTTTCCAAACAGGATTCTGGGGTAGGGAGTCCTCATACACAGGACATTACACGGCTACTTGGTAAAGAAGAATAAAAAATCTGTCATACACTGTTCCACAATCCGAAATATTCTCAGGGTGTCTTGCTGCGGTATAAAGATGAATTACGGCTTCTATCTCGTCTCTTGTTTCAGAGATATTTGGCTTGTGGGTATTATGAATCAGTCATTTCAGGACTCCAGCAACATCTGGTGTTGTTGAGAGTTGTAATCGGGTATCTGGTAGTACAAATCCCTTAAGTTCCTGGGGACAATTAAGGCCAGATTCCAGGAAAAAAAGTATCATACTGCCGTATTTGGATGTAACTTTGGTCTTAAGATGAACTTGGTAATCCTTAAATTTCCGTTTGTACTTTATTTGTAGAGGAGCCGTGGGTTTTGCAGTTGCCAAATATATAGTATGAATTATTAAACTGTAACCAGGATACATGGATTCCACGTACCTAGGAAATATCTGGGCATATTTAATCAGCAATATGGGCATCTATGTCGCCACATTTTTAGGGTGTCTTTTGAAAAAGGACCCGGAATCTTGGTTTCCAATACCTTAAGAACTTTACGGAGGTCTTTCTCTTAATATCCAAGGAACTGGAATTCTAGGTCACCAGGAAATATCTTGACGTCTGCTGACAATGAAGCAGAAATTTCAGTAATGGGAATCCTCATATACAGAGCAAAACACGACCTGCTGCTACAGAAGAATAAGGAATCTTGGTTACACGAGGCCTCCAACTGAAAAGCCTACAGACCGTTTTGCTAAGAGATAACCACCATTCAGGTTTTGGAATTTGGGATCTGGATAATGGGGGTACTCAGATACAGGAAACTGCGTAGTCTATTGCTAAAGGAGAATAAGGAATCTGGTTTACACGTGTCCTCCATCCCACTAAAACTTCAGGGTATCTTGCTAAGGGCTAAACACGAATTGGGGTTTTTGAAAATAAACTAGGGAAATGAAATCCTCATATACAGGTAAATGCACTGACTTTTCCTATGAAAGAATAAGGAATGTGGGTGACTTATTTTTTCAATCTCCCGAAAAGTATACGGCGTCTTCCTAAGATCTAATCAAGAATCAAGCTTTCGACGCATGTATCTGTGAAGAGGAGTACTCATATACAGGTAATTGCACGGCTGTTGCTAAAAATAAGGAATCTGGGTTATACGAGTCCTAAGTCCGGAAAATCTACAGGGCATCTTCATGACGGCTAAAGAAGAATCAGGGATTCGAGGCATGAATGTGGGTAATAGCATTCCTCATATACAGGAAACTACATGACTTCGTGATAATACAAGAGAAGAAATCTGTTTTCCACGGGTTCTTCTATCAAAAAATCTACATTACTTCTTACTAAGGGCCAAACAAGAATCAGGGTTTCAAAACAGGAATCAAGGGAAAGAGAGTCCTCACATACTGGACACTACATGGCCTCCAACTAAGTACGAATAAAGAATCGTTGTAGGCGCACTCAATCCAAAAAATTCCCAGGTTGTCTGCTATGGGACAAACAAGAAACAGATCTTTGAGCTCCCCAAATGTTTCAGAGCAATTTAGCATTCGGATATTATGAATCGGTCATTTCAGGACTCCAGCAACATTCTGGTCCACTTAAAAGTTGTAAATGGTATTGGGCACTCCAAGTCCGTTAGGTTCCTCAGAACAACTAAGGCCAGATTCCAGGACAAAACGAATCTTCTTGCCATATTTGGATGTAACTCTGGTCTTAAGGTGAACCCTCTAATCCTTCCCCTTCCGTGTCTCTTTTTATTTTGAGAAGTGAGAAGGGTTTTCCACTTGCCAAATGATTACTATGTACTTTTAATGATAACCAGGAATCATGGAATCCACGAACCTAGGAAACTTCTGGGCATCTATCTTTTGACATACTGAATTTGGAATCCAAATTGACAGGAAAAATCAGTGCATCGAAATGATAATTAAAAGGAAATTCCGTTCTAGGAGTTCTCATTTTCCGGAATCTACAGGGCCTCTTGATGAGGTTTAATCAGCAATCTGGGCTTCTGTATTCCTACATTATCAGAGCTACTTGCTCCGTGGATACACTAAATTTGTCATTCCAGATCCTCAGGATCGTTCTGGTCCTATTTTTAGTTGTAATCAAGGATTTGGCCCTAGAAATCCTTTTGTTTCCTGGGTCCATCTACGAACACAATCATATTCCCCAGAATCAAAAGGTATATTGGTACAAACTTCCTCGATTCAGTTTACCTCAATGTACAGCAAATTCTTGTGGGTGGGAAGGTAGCAATTGTGGTTTGTGTTTGGAATATTCCAAATTTTGAGGAGGTCATGTGAAGGGGAACGAGGAATCTTGGATTCCAGTTCCCAAAGAAAATTATGGACGTCTTTCTCTTGATATTCACAAAACTGGAATTCTCGGTCACCAGGAACTGTCTTGGCATCCTGCAGAGTGAAGCAGGAAGCTGGGTAATGGAGGTCGTCATGTACAGTAACTACACGTCATATTGATAAGGAAGTATAAGGAATCTTCCTTATATGAGTCCTCAGTCTCAAAACTACAGGCCGTTTCCTAAGCGGTAACCACGAAATAGAATTTTCAAGTCGGAATCTGGATAATGGGAGTTGTCACACATAGGAAACTTCTCTGCCTTTTCTAAATAAGAATAAGGAATCTGCGTTACTCCGGTCTTCAATACCAAAAAAGCTTAAGGTCATCTTGCTATGGGTTAAACACGAATCTTGGTGTTTTCGAGCATGAATCTGGAAAATGGAGTCCTTATTTACAGGCAACTACATGACCTATTGCTAAGAAAGAATAAGGAATCTGGGTTACAGGAGTCCTCAATCCCCAAAATATACAGAGCATCTTGGAAATTTGTAAAAAGTATCAGAGTATCGAAGCACGATGTATCTAATGAGAGTCCTAATATACAGGAAAAAACACAGCCCCTTGCCAAGGAAGAAAAAGATCGGGATTATAGCAGTCCTCAGTCATTA
>NW_007247880.1:0-1680 GCF_000164805.1 Carlito syrichta | reverse complement strand
TGATATCCAAGCAACTGAAAACTAGGTCACCAGGAATTATCTTGACGTCTTGCTGAGAATGAAGCAGGAATTTCAGTAATGGGAGTCCTCATATACAGAACACTACACTACCTGTTGCTACGGAAGAATAAGAAATCTTGTTTACATGAGGTCTCCATCCCAAAAACTTACAGATCGTCTTGCTAAGAAATAACCACCATTCAAGTTTTGGAGTAGGAATCTGGAAAATGGGAGTCCTCATATACAGGAAACTGCACTGTCTATTGCTAAAGGAGAATAAGGAATCTGGTTTATGCGTGTCCTCCATCCCAATAAAATTTCATTGTTTCTTGCTAAGGGCAAAACCCGAATTTGGGTTTTTGAAGCATAAACTAGGGAAATGAAATCCTCATATACAGGCAAATGCACTGACATTTCCTACGAAAGTATAAGGAATGTGGGAGACATGTTTTCTCAATCTCCAAAAAAGTATACGACATCTTCCTAAGACATAAAGAAAAATCAAGCTTTCGACGTATGTATCTGTGAACAGGAGTACTCCTATACTGCTAACTGCATGGCTGTTGCAAAAAATAAGGAATCCGAGTTATACGAGTCCTCAGTCCTGAAAATCTACAGGGCAACTTGCTGACGGCTAAAGAAGAATCAGGGATTTGAGGCATGCATGTGGGTTATAGCAATCCTCAAATACAGGAATCTACATGGCCTCTTGCTAATAAAAGAGAAGAAATCTGTTTTCCTCGGTTCCTCTATCAAAACATCTACATGACTTCGTATTAAGGGCTAAACAAGAATCAGGGTTCCAAACAGGAATCAAGGGAAAGAGAGTCCTCACATACAGGACACTACATGGCCTCCAACTGTGTATGAATAAGAATCATTATTGTACCCATCCTCAATCAAAAAAATTCCCAGGTTGTCAGCTATGGGACAAACAAGAAACAGATCTTCGAGCTCCCCAAATGTTTCAAAGCAATTTAACATTCGGATATTATGAATCGGTCATTTCAGGACTCCAGCAACATTCTGGTCCTCTTAAAAGCTGTACATGGTATTGGGCACTCCAAGTCCGTTAGGTTCCTCAGAATGACTAAGGTCAGATTCCAGGACAGAAAGAATCTTCTTGCCATATTTGGATGTAACTCTGACCTTAAGGTGAACCGTGTCATCCTTTCCTTTCTGTGTTTCTTTTCATTTTGAGACGGGACAAGGGTTTTGCACTTGCCAAATGTTTACTACGTACTTTTAATGTTAATCAGGAATCATGGAATGCACGGACCTAGGAAACTTCTGCGCATCTGATTTTGATATACTGAATTTGGAATCAAATCGACAGGAAAAATCAGGGCATCTTACTGAGACTTAAAAGGAAATCCGGTTCTAGGCGTTCTCATTTTCCGGAATCTACAGGGCCTCTTGATAAGGTTTAGTCAGCAATCTGGACTTTTGTATTCCTACATTTTCAGAGCTACTTGCTCGGTGGATATGCTAAATGTGTCATTACATATCCTAGGATCGTTCTGGTCCCCTTGTTAGTTGTAATCTAGGATTTGGCCCTAGAAATTATTTTGTTTCCTTGGACCATCTACGACCATAATCATATTCCCCAGAATCAAAAGGTATATTGGTACAAAATTCCTCGATTTAGGTGACCTCAATGTACAGATAATTCTTGTTGGG
>NW_007247879.1:6623-8927 GCF_000164805.1 Carlito syrichta | reverse complement strand
AGGTGTCCAGCTAGTTAAGCCGGTGGCTGGCTAGTAAGCTGGCTGGCTGTCCCACTCTCCAGACAGACATCTGGCTTTTATCCTGGCTTGGTAGCCAGGTGGTAGCCCTCTAGCTAACTAGCCGTCTGCCTAGACAGCTATCTTGCCAGGAAGGTAGCTAATTCAGCCAGCTGGTTAGCCATCTAGCCAACAAGGTAACTCGCTAGTTAAGTCAGTTGGCTAGCCAGCTAGACAGCCAACAAACTAGTCAGCTAGATACATCAGCTAGCTAGCCAGCTAGCTTGCTAAGTCCGCTAGCAAGTCAGCTAACTATCCAGTCAGTTATTTAAGTCAGCTAGCTAGTCAGGTTGCTAGTCAGATAGTTAGTTAAGTCAGCTAGCTAGACAGCTAGCTAGTCAGCTAGATAGTTAAGTCAGTTAGCCTCAAGCCAGATAGCTAGCTAGTTAAGTCACAAGCTAGAGAGTTAGTTAGCTTGTTTGGTAGCTAGTTATGTCAGCTAGATAGCCAGCTATCTAGTCACTAGCTAGTCAAGTCAGCTGTCAAATCAGCAAGTTACTTAGCTAACTAGTCGGCTAGCAACTCAGCTACCTGGTCAGCTAACTAGTGGGCTCGCTTGCTTTCCATTAGGTCAGCTAACTAGTCAGCTCACTTGCATGCCAACCTGTCAGCAGACTAGTTGGCTTGCTCACCAGCCAACAGGTCAACAAACTTGTCAGCTCACTCGCAGGACAACTCAGCTAACTAATTGGGTGCCTCACCAGCTGACTAGTTAAATCAGATCACGGGTCAGCTCGCCTGCCAGTTGACAAGTTAAGGCAGCTCACCTGTCAACTTACTGTCCAACCGACTAGTTAAGTTGGCTCACTGGTTGGCTCAATAGCTGGTCGACTAGTTAAGTCTTCTGAGCTGTTGGCTCACACACCAGCTGATTTAATTCAGCTGATCAGTGAGTTCAGATGCCGGCCGACTAATTAAGTCAGCTGAACAGTAGGCTTACTCGCTGGCTGACTAGTTAACTCAGCTGACAAGTCAGCTCACTCACCAGCCAACTAGCTAAGTCAGTTGACAAGTCGGATCACTCACTGGCCATCTAGTTAATTCAGCTCAATTGGATCACTCACAGGCCGACCAGTTAAGTCACCTTACTGGTCAGCCTATTAGCCAGCCAACTAGTTGAGTCAGCTAATCAATCAGCCAACTAATTGGCCACCTTGTCAGCTGATATATTAGCTCAGTTAACAAATCAGTCGACTAGTTAAGACAGCTATTTTGATTGTCAACTAGTCGGATGACTAGTTAGTTTAGCAAACCAGCCTGGCAACTAGTTAACCTAGCTAACTAGTGGGCAAACATGTCAGTCAACTAGTTGACCCAACTAAATAGTTGGCTGACTAATCAGCCAACATGATAAGCCAGCTAACAAATCGGCCGAGTCATCAGCCAAAGTGTTAAACCAACTAACTTGTTGGCCAACTAACCAGCCAACAAGTTATTTCACCTAGCTAACTTGTTAACCAACGAGACAAGTCAGCTAATATACTCGTTTACCAACTAGCTAAAACAGTGAGCTAACTCATTAGCCAACTCGTTAAAGTAGCTATCTGGTTAGCCAACTAGTTAAGTCAACTAACAAGTTAAGCCATCTGGCTAGTCATCTAGCCAACCAGGTAGCTAGCTAATCAAGTCAGCTGGCTAGCCTGCTAGCCAGCCAAGTACCTCGTCAACTAGTTAATTCAGCTAGCTATCCAGCTATCTAGTTAATTCAGCTAGCTAGTCAGCAAGCTAGTTAAGTCAGCTAGCAAATCAGCCAGTTACTTAACTCTCTAGTCGGCTAGCATATCAGCCAGCTGGTAAGCTAATTAGTTGGCTCACTCGCTTTTCATCAAGTAAGCTAACTAGTCGGCTCCCTCGCCTGCCTACCACTCAGCAAATTAGTTGGCTCACTCAACAGCCAACAGTTAAAGTAACTTGTCAGCTCACTCGCAAGCCAACAGGACAGCTAGCTAGTCACCTAATTCCCCAGCCGACTAGATAAGTCAGCTCACATGTGGCTAGTTAGGTAGTGACATAGTTAAGACAGTTGGCTGGCCAGATGGCTAGCTAATTAAGTGAGCTAGTTAAGTCACCTGGCTATCCACGTGACTGGAGAGGTAGAGAGCTAATTTAGTTTTGTTTAGTCAGCTGGCTAGCCAGCTGTATAACAACTTAAGTCAGCTAGTTTAGACACCTGGCTGGACAATTGCCTAGCTCATTTATCAAGTATTTAATTCAGCCTGCTTACCAAATCCTAGCTAGTTTAGTCAC
>NW_007247879.1:0-6455 GCF_000164805.1 Carlito syrichta | reverse complement strand
CCTACTGAGTAGCTAGCTATTTAAGTCAGCTGGCTAGCCAGCTGGTTATCTAGGTAGCTAGGTTGTTAAGTCAGCTGGCAATCCAGCGGGATACATAGGTTGCTAGCTATTTAAATCAGCTGACTAGCCACCTGGCTAGCTGAGGATCTCAGCTAGTTAAGTAAGCTGGGTAACCAGCTGGCTACCTAGTTAAATCAGGTAGTTGTCAGGTGCCTAGCCAGCTGGATAGCTGGTTAAGACAGCTAGTTAATTCAATTGACTAGTCAACTGGCTAGCTAGGTACCTGCATAGTTAACTCAACCGTCTAGCCAGCTGGCTAGCTGGTTAAGTCAGCTAGTTAAGTGAGCTGGCTAGCTACCTTGCAAGGTAGGTTGCCAGCTAATTAAGTCAGCTGGCTAGCTGGCTGTCTAGCTAGTTAAGTCAGCGTGTTAAGTCACCTGGCCAACCAACTGGCTAACTAGGTGGCTAACTAGTTAAGCCAGCTGTCTAGTCAGATGGCTGTCTACTAAAGTCAGCTAGTCAAGTTAGCTGGTTAGCCGACTGGCTAGGTAGGTCACTGGCAAGTGAAGTCGGCTGGTTAGCAGGCTGGTCAGCTAGGTGGCCAGCTAGTTCAACCTGCTGGCTAGTTGGTTGATGAGCAGGGTGACTAGCTAGTTAAGCTGGTGGGCTATCCAACCGTCCAGTCAGCTGCCTGGCTATTTAAGCCAGCTGTCTAGCCTGCTGGCCAGACCACTAGCTAGATAGTTGGCTGCCTAGCCAGCTATCCAGCCAGATAGTTAGCTACGTAAACCAGTTGACTAACCATCTAACCAACCCAGTAGCTAACTAGTTATGTCAGCTGGCTAGCCAGCTAGCCAACAAACTAGCTGGTCTGCAAGTAAAGTCAGGTAGCCAATTAGCTAGTTAAGTCAGCTTGCAAGTAAGCTAACTATTCAGCTAGCTAGTTAAGTCAGCTTGCTAGTCAGGCTGCTACTCAGCTAGCCAGTTCAGTCAGCAAGCTATCTGCTAGATTGTCAGCTAGATAAGGTCAGCTAGCCAGTTAACTAGCCAATTAGCTAGCCAGTTAAGTCAGCTAGCTAGACAGCTAGATAGCTTGATTGCAAGCTAATTATGTCAGCTAGATAGCTAGCTAGCTAGTCAGCTTGCTAGTTTTGTCAGCTAGCAAATCAGCTAGTTACTTAGCTAACTTATCGGCTAGCCACTCAATCAACTGACCAGATAACTAGTGGGCTTGCTTGCTTTCCATCAGGTCAGCTAACTAGTCGGCTCGCTCGCCTGCCAACTGGTCAGCAAATTAGTCAGCTCGCTCACCTGTCAATATGTCAATTACTTGTCAGCTCACTCGCAGGCCAACACGTCAGCTAACTAGTCCACTTGCTCACCAGCCAACTTGTTAATTCAGCTCACTGGTTGGTTAGCTCGCTGGCTGGCTAGTTAAGACAGTTCACCCATTGACTCACTTGACAACTGACTAGTTAAGTCGGCTCACTTGTCAGCTCAATCACTGGTTGAATAGTTAAGTCTTCTGACCAGTTGGCTCACTAGCCAGCCAACTAAAGTCAGCTGACCAGTCAGCTCACTCGCAAGCCGAATAGTTAAGTCAGCTGAACAATCAGGTCACTCACCGGCAGACTAGTTAATTCAGCTGACCAGTCAGCTAACTTGCCAGCAGACTGGTTAAATCAGCTAAGCGGTCGGTCAAGTAGCTGGCCAACTAGATATTTTTCACGTAACCAATCAGCCGACTAGTAGGCCAACATGACAGCTGAGAAGTTAGCACTGCTAACTAAATGGCCAAATAGTTAGGCCAACCAACTAGTCAGTCAAATAGTTGCCCGACTAGTTAGGTCAGTAAACCAGCCAGCCAACTAGTTAATTGTGCTAAATAGTGGTCCACCTCATCAGTCAACTCATTGACCCAGATAAATAGTCGACCGACTAGTGGGCCACCTTGTTAAGCCAGGTAATAAGTTGGCAGAATACTCAGCTAATGTGTTAAACCAGGTAAATAGTCAGGCGACTTGTCAACCAAAATGTTAAGTAACCTAGCTAACTCGTTATCCATCTATTTAAGTCAGCTAGATAACTCATTTATCAACTAGTTAAAACAGTTAGCTGACTGGTTACCTAGCTCATTAAATCAGCTAGCTATCTCATTAGCCAACAAGTTAAATCAGTTAGCTAAGTAAGCTAGCTAACCAGCTAGCTAGCTAAGTCAGTTAGCTAAGTCAACTAGCTCATTAGTTAGCTAACTATTTAAGTAAGATACTTAACTCTGCTACCTAACTACTTAGGTAATTAGATAAGTCAGCTACTCATTCAGCTAGTTAAATAGTTAGCTAACTATTTAATTCAGGTAGTTATGTCAGCTAGTTAACTAGTAAAGTCAGCCAGTTAAGTCAGCCTGCTAAGTAGTTAAGTCAGCTAGCTAAGTCAGTTAGTTAAGTCAGCTTTCTAATTTAGTCAGCTGGTTAAGACAGCTAGCTAGCTAGTGAGCTAATGGGTTGTCAGCAAGTTGAGTCAGGTAGTTAGCTAGGTGACTAACGGGTTAAGTCAGCTGGTTGAGTCAGCTAGCTAGCTAGTTAGCAAACGGGTTGAGTCAGCTCGTTGAGTAGGCTAGCTAGCTAGTTAGCTAACAAGTTAAATCAGCTGGATGAGTCGGCTAGCCAGTTAGTTAGCTAACGAGTAAAGTCAGCTGGTTGTTTCAGCTAGGTAGCATGTTCAATAACGAGTTAAGTCAGATAATTAAGTCACCTAGCTAGCACGTTAGATAACGAGTAAGCTAAATAGTTAGCTAACTGGTTGAGTCAGTTAGCTAGCTAGGCAGCTAACTATTTGAGACAGCTTGCTAGCCAGTAGCTAAGTATTTAAGTTAACCGTGAAGCTAAGTATCTAACTAGTTAGCTAACTATTTATGCCTAGCTGACTGGCTAGGAAATGAGCTGGTTAAGGCACCTAGTTAAGTCAGCTGGCTTGCTAGTTATCAAGCTAGTTTAGTCAGTTGGTTAGCCAGCTGGATAGCTGGTTAATTCAGCTAATTAAGAGAACAGGCTTGCAAAATGGCAAGGTGGGCATCTCTAGCTAGTTAAGTCAGCAAGATAGCTTAATGACTAGCTAGTGACGTTAGGGAGTTGTCAGCTGGATAATCAACTGGCTTGCTGGTTAAGACAGTTAGTTTAGTCAGCTCTCTAGCCAGCTGACTAGGCAGGTAGGTAGCTAAATAAGTCGGCTTGCTAGCAAGCAGGCTAGCTGTTTAATTCACCTAGTAAAGTCAGCTGGCTAGCCTGATGGCTAGGTGGGTAGCTAGCTAGTTAAGTCAGCTAGCTAGCCAGCTTGCTAGCTTGCCAGCTATGTAAGTCAGATGGCTAGACAGCTAGCTAGATAGATAGCCAGAGAGTTAATTCAGCTGACTAGACAGCTGATTAGCTGGTTGTCAGCTGGTTAAGTCAGTTGGCAACCAGCTGCCTAGCTAGTTAAACCAACTCATTAAGTCAGTTAGCTATCCAGTTGGTTAGCTAGATAAAAGGCTAAATAAATCACGTGGGGAGCCATCTGGCTAGCTAGTTATATCAGTTAGTTAAATCAGCTGACTAGGAAGCAAGCTACATAAGACAGCTAATTATGTCAGCTAGCTCGCTGGTTATGACAGCTAGTTAAGTTAGGTGGCTAGCTAGATAGCTAGCTAGGTAACTAGCTAGTTAAGCTAGCTAGTTATGCCAGCTGACTAGCTTGGTATCTAGCTGGTTAAGTCAGCTAGTTAAGTAAGCTTGCTAGCTATTTAAGTCAGTGAGTTAAGTCGGCTGGCAAGCCAGCTTCCTAGCTGGGTAACTACCTAGTTAAATCAGGTGGCTAGACAGTTAACTAGTTAGTTTAATAACCTAGTTAATTTAGCTCAATAGCCAGCTGGTTAGCTAAGTAGCTAAGTAGTTAAGTCAGCTGGCAAGCCTGCAGGCTATGTAGGTAGCTAGCTAGTTAAGTCAGCTGGCTATCCAGCTGGCTAGTTAGGTACCTAGGCACTTAGGTCAACCAGCTAGCAAGCTGGCTAGCTAGTTAAGTCACCTAGTTAAGTCAGCTAGCTGGACAGCTGGCTAGTTAGATAGCTAGGTAGTTAAATCAACTGTCTCGCAGGCTATATAGTTAAATCACCTAGTTAAATCAGCTGGCTACCCAGCTGGCTAGCTAGGTAGTTGGTTACTTATGTCAGCAGGCTAGCCAGCTGCCTACTTAGTAAAGTTGACTTGTTAATTCAGCTTGCTAGCCATCTGGCTAGCTATATATCAACCTGGTTAATTCAGCTGACTAGCAAGCAGGCCAGCTGTTTAAGTCAGCTAGTTAAGTCAGCTGACTAAAAGCTGACTAGCTAGTTAGCTTGATGGTTATTTCAGTTGGCTAGCCAGCATTCTAGCTAATTAAGTCAGCAAATTAAGTCAGCTGACTAGGCAGGTAGCTATCTAGGTAGAGAGCTAGTTACATCAGCTGTCTTGACAACTGGCTAACTAGTTATTTCAGCTAGTTGAGTCAGCTGGCTACCTAGCTGGCTAGCAGGTGAGTCAAGTAGTTCAGTCAGTAGGCTAGCCAGCTGGCTAGCTAGGTAGCAAGATAGTTAAGTCAGTTGTTTAGCCACTTGGCTGGTTGGTTAAGTCATGGAATTAATACAGCTGGCTTCCCAGCTGGCTAGCTAGGTAGCTAGCTAGTTTAGTCAGTTGGCTAGCCAGCTGGTTAGCTGGTTAAGTCAGCTAGTTGATTCAGCTGGCCACCCAGCTGTCTAGCTAGTTAAGTCAGTTAGTTAAGTCAGCTGTCTAGCCAACTGGCTGCTGTTTAAACCAGCTAGTTAAGTCTGCTGGCCAGCCAGCTGGCTAGCTAGGTTTCTAGCTAGTTAAGTCAGCTAGTTAAATCAGCAGGCTAGATAGGTAGCTATATAGTTAAGTCAGCTAGTTGTGTCAGCTGACTAGCTAGTTCAGTCAGTTAGTTAAGTCAGTTGGCTGGCCAGCTGCCTATCATGGTATTTATATTGTTGCAGCAGTTGGTTAGCCATCTGGCTAGCTAGTTATGTTACCTATTTAAGTCAGTTGGCTATCCAGCTCGCTAGCTAGTTAAAAAGCTAGTTAACTCAGATGGCTAGAGGGATGGGTAGCTATTTAATTCAACTAGTTAAGTTAGCTTAATAACAATTTAGCTAGTTATGTCATCTTGTTATATCAGCTAGCTAGCTATATAAGTCAGGTAGTTAAGTCAGCCAGCTAGCTTGATAGTAGTAAAGTCAGCTCGCTATCTTGGTAGCTAGCTAGTTTGTCTGCTAGATAAGTCAGCTGGCTAGCTAGTTAAGTCAGCTAGTTAAGACAGCTGACTAGCCAGCTGCCTAGATGTGCACCCAACTAGTTTAGTCAGCTGACTAGCCAGCTGGCTTGCTAGTTATGTCACTTAGTTAAGTCAGCTTGCTAGTCAGCTGGATAGTTAGGTAGCTAGGTAGTTAAGTCAGCTGGCAAGCCAGCGAGATATATAGGCAACTAGGTAATTAAGACAGCTGGCTAGCCAGCTGGCTATCTACTGATGTCAACTAATTAAGTCAGCTGGCTTGCCAGCTGGCTAATGAGTTAAGTCACGTTGTTGAGTCAGCTGGCTAGCCAGCAGGATAGCTATTTAAGTCAGATAGTTAATTCAAGTGGCTAGCCATCTGGTTAGCTAGGTATCTAGCTGGTTAAGTCAACTGGCTAGCCTGCTGGCTAGCTGGTTATGTCAGCTAGTTAAGTCAGCTTGCTGGCCACCTGCTTATGTAGATAGCTAGGTAATTAAGTCTGGTGGCTAGCTGGCTTTTAGTTAGTTAAGTCAGTGAGTTAATTGAGCTGGCTCACTCACTGGCTAGCTAGTTGTCTAGCTAGTTAAGCCGGCTGACTAGCTAGGTGTCCACTAGTTAAGCTGTCTGACTAGCCAGATGTCTATCTAGTTAAGTCAGCTAGTTAAGTCAGCTAGATAGCCGGCTGGCTTGCTAGGCTGCTGGCAAGATAAGCCTGCTGGTTAGCAGGCTGGTCAGGTAAGTGGCCTAGCTTGTTAATAAACAAGTTATGTCAGCTGGCTAACCAGTTGGCTACCTAGATAAGTCACCTCATTAAGTCAGTTGGATAGCCAACTCTCTAGCTAGTTAATAAGCTAGTTAAGTCAGATGGCTAGAGATCTGAATAGATAATTGTTTCAGCAAGTTAGTTCAGCTGACTAGCTAGGTAACTAGCTAGTTAAGTCAACTAGTTATGCCAGGTAGCTGACTAGTTAAGTCAGCTGTATTAGACAGCTAGCTAGCTAGAAAGCTAGCTATGTATCTATCTAGCTATTTCAGCTAGGAAAGTCAGCTGGCTAGCTAGGTAGCCAGCTAGTTAAGTAGGCTAGTTAAGTCAGCTGACTAGCTAGTTAAGTCAGCTACATAAATAAGCTGGCTGCACAACTGGCTAGCTAGTAAGGTC
>NW_007247878.1:3293-5095 GCF_000164805.1 Carlito syrichta | reverse complement strand
TAATAGAGAGTGTCCTTTCATCGGTGATTATTTCTGTCCACTTTACCAAGATCGATGGGTATTGGTTGTAGGTGAGCAGCTTTATTTCTAGGCTCTCTGTTCTGTTGTATTAACCTGTGTATCTACTAGGAAAGCGTATTTTCTAAAACTAGAATTAGACAAGGAGGTACACTCTCACCCCTTCTATTTAGCATTGTTCTGGAAGTCCTGGTCAGAGTAATCAGGCAATAGAGATAGATAAGATGTATCCAGGTAAAAAAAAAAAAAAGAAAGTCAAATTATGTCTCTTCACAGAGATACGGTTGTTTCTATATTTAGAGAACTGTAAGGACATCCCTAAATTACTCCTAGACTTAATATGAGACCTCGGTGAACTCCCAGGATACAAAATCGATGTTCAAAAATTAATAGCATGTCTATATGCCAACAGCGTTCGAGCTCGGATCCAAATCGAGAACACAATCCCAGCTGGGCTCGGTGGTTCAGCCTGTAATCCCACGCTTTGGGAGGTGTAGGTGAGTGGATTACCCGAGCCCGCGGGTTCGAGACCTGCCTGGGCAACTTGCGGAGATCTCATCTCTACAATAAATCAAAGACTTAGCCGGGCGTGGTAGTGCGTGCTCGTAGTTCCAGCTACTTGGAAGGCTGAGGCCGAAGGCTCGCCAGAGCCCAGCAGGTCGAGGTTGCGGTGGCGGGGAGCGTGCCTCTGCACTCCAGTCTGGGCGACTGAGTGATACTCCAACTGAATCAAAAAAAGAACACAATCCCTTTTACAACAAAGACACACACACACAACTTGAAATAATTTTATATAAGGAGATGATGCATGTCTACAAAGAGAAATACAAAATATTGTTGAAAAAAATGAAAGAGATACAGACAAATTGAAGACCTCCCAACTTCATGAATCGAAGGAATCGACATCACTGAAATGTTTGTACTGCCTAAAGCGATCTGAAGGTTCAATGCAATTTCTATCAACCCACGAGTTCCACTTTTTACAGAATTAGAAAAAACAATTCTGAAATTTACATTAAAGCAAAAAAGAGCCCAAATAACCAAAGACTTTATAATAAAAAGATTTTTAGGGAAGGAGAACCACTATCTTAGAATTAACTCCCTATTATCAAAAGTCAGACATTTCCTGGCTTTTAATGATGTTGGCTCTTTCTGCAAAAGTGTTATTTTTGAAACCTGCGCTCACATGTTAATTGCTACACATTTCACAATCGCACAGATGTAGAATCACCTAAATGTCCAGAAGCCGATCGACGGATAGTACAGATGTGTTATATAGATGTTGTGGAATACTATTCAGCTATCAAAAAGAATAAAGCAATGTCACTGGCAACAACTCGGATGAACTTGGAGCCCATCATCCCAAGTGAACTAACTCGGGAACGGAAAAACAAACATCACATGCTCTCACTTATACATGGGAGCTAAATGAAGAATCCTCTCAAGTGGTGAAACTAGGTTCCAAAAAAAAAAAAATCCCCAAGACACAGAAAATGTTATAAGGAACGCTGGAGACTCAGAAAGGGAGAACAGAAAGGGTAGAGGGATAAAAAATTACCTGTTGGGTACCATGGGCACACGTGGAGTTGGTAGGTACGACTGAAGCACAGAACACAGACTATTTACACCTCTTAAATTCATGGAAATAAAGGCCAGACACGGAGAGATTGTGCCTGTCATACCAGCACTTTAGGAGGCTGAGGCAGTAGGATCACTTAAGCTCAGGAGATCAGGTTGGTTAAAATACACAGATCTCAACACCACAAAAAATTTAAAACATCATG
>NW_007247878.1:0-3200 GCF_000164805.1 Carlito syrichta | reverse complement strand
CAGAGGGTGACTCTGTCTCCAAAAATAAAAGAAAATAATGATATTGAGTGGTCTGTTTAATAACATAAAATTATAAAGACAGATCCGTTTTTTAAATTATATGCAAAAAAAAATTTTTTTTGTAGGACGGGCTCGGTGACTGAGACCGTGATCCCAGCATTTTGGGAGGCCGAGGCGAGTGGATTGCCTGAGCCCACGGGTTCGAGACCCACCCCGACACTTGGTAAAACTTCATCTCTACAATAAATCAAAAATTAGCTGGCCGTGGTGGCTCACGCCTGTAACTCCAGCTACTTGGAAGACTGAGGTGGAAGAATCGCCAGAGCCCAGCAGGTCGAGGCTGCGGTGACCTGGAGCGTGCCACTACAATGCAGTCTGGATGACAGAGTGAGACTCCTACTCCAAAGAAAAACTATGATACAGAAGCATGTAAATGATGCCTTCTGCACCGGACAGGACCCAGTGTCACTGCAGCTTCTGTTGGAATAGAACCGAGTAGGAATGATTAGCATGTTGATGCCCTTTTGTGGTGTTGCTCTCAGGACCAAGTAGGAATGACAAGCAGATTGATGCCCCTTTGTGGTGTTGTTTCAAGGACCGAAATGGAATGTGAATAAGATGGTGGCATTCCTTTGGGAGTCTAAGAAGTAATTCTGAAGCGGGGAGCCCAGGCAAACCTTCTCTACAGTTACAGCTATCGTATTACATTCTGGGACAGGGCAGGTATTTATTAAGTAGGCAGGGTGAACAGCAGATACGGTTTGGTGGAAAATGTCATGCATCGTGACTAGTCAAGGGTAGAACTGAAGACACACCCAAGGGTGTCTGGTAAGTGGACTTCTGAAAACTGATATAAACGACTGGACATGGGACTTCGCGGAACTCTTTGAAAACATAAAGCGTTTCTGGGTTTGAAGAGTTTGCATTATTTTTTAAATTTCCACTTTGATTTCTGAAAAATGGAGTCACTTTCCTCACAAGTGGATACAATATGTATGTTAGATGCCAGAATCTCAGTGGGACCACTAAAAATGTTAGGTTGAGAATCCTGGTAGGGGACTTTAAAATGTTAGATCAGACCCACCGGTGTTGTGGTGCGCAATCCAGTGACTCTTGAAAGATGCAAAGAATTGTACAGAAGTTAGATAGCATGATATAGTTTTTTAGAAAGTAAATTAGAGAGAAGAGAGAGGAGATTCACCTCCCCGATGTAGGAGAGGAGGTCAAAATTAGGAAACATGGCTACAATCGCTCAGAGAGACGTGACCAGACTGTAGCTTAGCAAAGGAAGATTCACTGCTGTGTAAAGTTGAATGTCTTTTAAACATTCCCTTTGAGAACAGCACCCCTGCTTCCCAGGTTCTGCCGGCTGCTTCTCCTCCTCCTCCTCCTCTTCCTTCCCTCTGGGGAGCCTGAGAGCGATCGGGTTCCACACGGGAGATTCTTCTGGGACTCTGCTCTCCACAGATTCTTTCCTCGAGTCATTCTTCCACCCGGCTAGCCCTGCTTCCTCCGCCCTAGCTGGGCATCGACGAGACGAGAGAAGATCAGGCCATGTCACTGGTCCCCGGGGCCCATGTGGGACTTTCTACGGGGACCTGAAGTCACGTATTCTGGTCCTGCCCTTTGGCTTCCTGGCCATCAACTGATGACCCCAAAAAGGGACTTTCATCCCAGAATGTAAAATAGACCAAATAAATAGGGGTGGAGGCAGAGGGGGCAGAGAAAATGAAGAAACCAAATTTGCACGTGAAGCCCTCCCCTCCCTCCTCCTATGACTGATCTGGTGTTTCCTGTTCTTCCTCCAGCATCCCAGAGTTGATCCTGTTTCCCCACCCACCTCCCTCCTCTCCCTGCCCCCACCCAAGTCACCACGTACTGGGCATAAAACGTCCCCTGGCTACCTCTCAGTCTGCTCGGCTGTGTGCTTCTTGGAGGCCCACTTTGTCCTATTCATATCTGGATCCAGCATGCCCTTGTTTGGAAACAGAAGCCAATATTTTCATTTTTATTTTTATTTATTTATTTATTTATTTTTGAGTTGGAGTTGGAGTCTCACTCTGTCGCCCAGACTGGAGTGCGGTGGCCGCTCCAGGCCACCGCAGCCTCGACCTGCTGGGCTGCGGCGATCCTTCCGCCTCAGCCTTCCGAGTAGCCGGAACTACAGGCGCACGCTACCACGCTCAGCTAATTTTTTTTTGATTTATTGTAGAGATGAGGTCTCACCATTTGCCCAGGCAGGTCTCGAATCCGAGGGCTCAGGCGATCTACTCACCTCAGTCTCCCAAGGTGCGGGATGACAGGATGAGCCACCGAGCCCATCTATAGAAGCCAATTTTTATGCCTCCTGTTAAACAATAATGATATGAAAAGCAAAATAATATGTAATATTGATATTAAAGTGACGCTGATGGTTCCTAGTCTTTGACGAGTATGACTGTCCCAAACCATGTCCCATCTAGAGGTACCTAGCCCATCACAGACCTCAGCACAAGTCTTGGGGGACCCGCCCAGACTGGTCTTGTGTTAGAGAACATAAATCTGTGTGGAGGATGCAGGGGACAGCGAGGACCCCTTCCATCTCTGCCCCAGAGTCCAGGAATTGTCAGTGTCCCCCTACGAGAGCCCTAGGACAGTGCTGTGAAAATCAAGGGGTGGTCATTTTATGCCTCAGTCTAGAGACAGGCCAACCATGGGGGCTTTGTAGGAAGAAATTCCACAACTGAAGTGCACTTTTCAATGCTGACCCCATTACCCATAAGCCAGAAGAAACCACTTTAAACCCATGTCCCCCTGGTTCCTCAGGGAGATAGGGCCTCCCCTTCCAAGGCAGAAACAAAAGAGCCCAGGCTTGGATGTCAGAACAGGGAGAGGTGGAAGTCAAACCGAGTAAAATCAAGCAAGAAGACACTGGCAGTTCCTAGAAAACACATATTTTTCTTTTCAGCTATTATGACAGATATAGGAAGGTCGACAGAAAATAAAGTGCCTGTATTTTAAATTTCAATAATTTTTAATGAACATAGCATTTTATTTTTACAGCTCAAACTTAATGTAGAAAAAGATCTTTATATCGGAGAGTGCACGGGGCACCCTTTACACAAGTAACTCCATCTTAGAAAAAGACTTTATCTTATTTCCTAAAAGACCTCATGCCAACAGGGACCGGGTTGTTTGCCTCACCCGATAGACACCACAGG
>NW_007247877.1:19473-20338 GCF_000164805.1 Carlito syrichta | reverse complement strand
ACAAGACAAGGATGCCCACTCTCAACCCTCCTGTTCAATATAATATTGGAAGTCCTGGCTAGAGCAATAACACAAGAGAAGGCAATCAGGGGTATCCAAATGGGAAAAGAGGAAGTCAAGTTAACTCTCTTTGCAGATGACATGGTTGTGTACCTTGAAAACCTAAGAGAATCTGTCAAAAACCTCCTTACACTGATAAAGGCCTTTGGTAAAGTCTCAGGATATAAAATAAATGTGCAAAAGACAATCGCATTTCTTTATACCAACATAAACAAACAGAAACCCAAATAAAAAGCACAATTCCATTCAAAATAGCTACACAAAAAATGAAATACCTTGGTATCTTCCTAACCAGAGACGTGAAAGACCTTTACAATCAAAACTACAACACGCTGCTAAAGGAAATCAAAGATGACACAAACAAGTGGAAAAATATCCCATGCTCATGGATTGGAAGAATCAACATTGTGAAGATGTCCATCTTACCTAGGGCAATCTATTGATTCAATGCAATAGCCATCAAATTACCAGCAACATTCTTCTCAGACCTAGAAAAAACAACACAGGAATTCATATGGAAACACAAACAACCAAGAATAGCCAAAACAATCCTAAGCATAAAAAAACAAAGCAGGTGGCATCACATTACCAGAGTTCAAACTTTACTATAAAGCTACAGTCATCAAAAAAACTTGGTATTGGCATAGGAACAGGCCTATAGATCAATGGAATAGAATTGAGATTCCAGAAACAAAACCTCAACTTCTCAACTAAGTCATCTTTGACAAAGCCTCCACCACCTACCACTGGAGAGAGGAGAACCTATTCAGTAAATGGTGCTTGGAAAACTGGCTGACCACATGCA
>NW_007247877.1:17675-18595 GCF_000164805.1 Carlito syrichta | reverse complement strand
TGGTACATATATATGATGGAATACTATGCAGTCATAAAAAAGAACAAAATCATGAATTTCGCAGCAACCTGGATGGAACTAGAGTCAAAAATACTGAGTGATCTCTCACAGAAACAAAGATCTGAGTATCACATTTCTCACTGATATAGTGGATCTTGAACCTCCAATGTAATACTATAAGAAAATGACTGACAGTAGTGGGAAACTATGGAGGGAGGGAGATGGGATTAATGGTAGTAAAGATGTGTCTTGGGATGGGGAGACACCTCTTATCAACAAGGGTACCTGAACAAAGCATATTTGTATAACTAACCCTTAACTGTACCCCACAATATCATAATAAAAATTATCAATTATAAAATAAATAAAATCACACAGATTATATTTTCTGACTGCCATGTATTAAAAAAAAACCAATCATAAAAAAGTATCTTCAAAATTCCAACTGTTGAAAATTGACCAACGTATTGGTAAATAAACCGCATGTCCATAAGAGATCCCAAGAAAGTCAGGAAATATTTGGAATTTAACAAATGAACAGGCTCTGTGAGAAAATGCTCAAGCAGTCTTTAGACTTAAAAGTACATATTTAAGAGAAGAATATAAATCAAAATTTATGTTTTTGTCTTAATAAAAGAATAAATTTCCTCAAAATAGAAAGAATGGAAATGTAGATCAAAGAAGGAAATAGATGTTCCAGAAATTGACACAACTTTCGATCTTTTGAAGGAATTTCAGTCTTTGGCATTTGAAAAATTAGACTTCTTATGCAAAAAAGTATCTTGACCCTTATTTTGATCCATGTTAAAAAATTTGCAGACCTAAGTGTAAAACCTAATGCTATAAAGGGTTTTTTTTTAAAAAAAGATACATTGACTTTCATCAAAACTAAGTTTTCACCAAACTAGTTTTCATCACAA
>NW_007247877.1:0-17234 GCF_000164805.1 Carlito syrichta | reverse complement strand
TCTCATCAGAAACTATGCAAGTCAAAAGATACAGAAGTGACATCTTAAAGTACTGAAAAAATTCATGAATTTATGATACTGAGAAATTAATGGAGAATAACACAGCCCTAGACACTGAAAAATCATTTGTTCAAATTCAGTACTGATTGCTGATTTTTGATTAAAGCACTAAGTAAACTAAGAATAGAAGGCAAATTGCTTGATGTGTTCATGGAGTCTATAAAATAAATATGAAAATTGAAATTAACAGTAACATGTTAGGGAAACTCCTTAAAATTCAAGAGAGAAATAAGGATTTCTGTGCTCACTCCTTTTCAACATTGAATTGAATCTTCCAACCAGTGCAATAAACAATATAACATTCAGATTGGGAAAAACCTATTAATATACTTAGGTAGTATACAAAAATTGACATAAAAATTCAATGTTTATTGAAAAAGCAGAATTACACACAAAGTATGATGCATATATAAACAACATGAAATAATTAGCTGTGTTCCTGTATGCCAGATACAAATAAAAAGTTCTGCTGAAAGTGACATCATTCTGTAAACCAAAATATTATACAATGCTCAAGTATAACTCTAAGAAAATATGTCTGAGTACACACAAATGCCTTCAAACATGTGAATGTACTGCAGTGCAAGAGCAGACAATACAATATCAATGGTTATATACTCAGGAGAATGAGGCTGCTGTTCCATGCTGCACTCACTGTTGCGGTAGCTCTGTTCTCCTGGTCTGGTGACTCTGCTGTATTGCATTTGTGCATCAATTTTATACTGGTCTTTCCTTCTTTCTTCATAGCATACACTCTCTGAGGAAAAATTAGATTGGTTGGATTATTAAATATTCAAAGGAGTGTGACTATTGTTCAGAGTTCCTTAAGAGAGATGAATAATAAAGATCACTAATATGTAATAAATTCTTAGTAGGATCCAGCTGCTTTTTAGGTCATCTTATATAAACCTAGTAACAACTATATAAAATAAGTATAGCTAGTATCTTTTTTATTTTTTAACAGCTGGAGAAACTGATGCTTAATGTCACTAAATAAAGGTGCCAAATTCACACATCAAGTGAATGGTGAAGTATAGGTGAGCCCAATGTCCATGCTCTTAGTCAATCTGCACATGTTCCAAATCACTGCCTTTCACTTACCCAGTTCTTAAAAAATTACACTCCTGTAGAGTATAGGATCCTTTTCTATTAATTTGTGATCAGAAAAACAAAACTATATATTAAAATCATCAAAATATTTTCACAAGAAATTCACAAGAACTTCCAGTTGCCAATTTGTTTAGAAGAGTCATGGAGATATTAAATTTTTAGAGTACTTAGGAATGAGATGTGCTGAGGAAAATTGAAACTTTGTTTCTACTTTGCTATTGAGTGAACCCTTCATGTTAAATATTTTCAAGAGATCAGGAACTCTAGGACCAGCTAATAAAGAAGAACTCAAGGTCAAAGCCGTTTTCACATTTTCTGTCAATGCAGATCAAGTAGCAGGAAAAGAGAACTTCTAGGAAAAGTTAAATTCTATGAAAACTGTTATTTGATTTGGTACATGAAGTAGTTCTTATAAAAACAGATAAGAAGCAGATACCTGAATTTCTAGCAAAGGGAAAGAAAATGAGTTATAAAACAAAGCTTTAGTGATCAGCCCCACTTCAAAGGGAAGAAATCTTAAAAACATGTGGCCAGGTATCATTCAGGCAGCACATTCTCCTGCCCTGATATGATGGAAAGCCTCCATCAAAAAACTGCCAAAAAATATGAATAAAAAACACTACAGCCCTAATGATAAGCCAGTACCTTTCAGGCACTACTGGATGATAAACACTTAAGTAAAAGACTAAATGTAGGAAGATTTGAGTTAAGAGTAGGACTGATTCAAAACCATGAAGAGCTGTATCTTTAAAATACTGATACTATAGATGAATGTACCAGTTGATTTGAATATTAACATATTGATATTAAGATTAATGGTTTAAATTATCATAAACTACCAGAAAGGGATTGGCAGTAGTGGGAAACTGCTGGGTGAGGGGCACTCTTTATCAGTAGGGTGCCTAATCTCAAACCAGGTGAGAGGGGGCAGGTGAAGCCCAAACTTTATCTGTACAATGACCATTTGTGTATCTAACCCTGAATTGTACCCCACATCTTTTAAATAACAATTTTAAAAAAGATGACTGGTTTATATAACTAAAACAATGAAAGAAGGTTTGTTAGCTTAATCTATAGATATCATTTTTTCTATCACTTTTCCTGTTAAACTAATAAGTATTAATATAAACTGGCAGAGCAATAATTGATAGGGTCAAGATATTTAATTTAGTCAGATGTAAAGAGAATTATATTGGAATGGCATTTAGCACAAAAGAAAATAATACAATTTAACACAGAATAAACCCATGTGAGCCTTGCATACTGTGTATTAAACAACAAAATGTGTTGTAAAATATGATAGAAAAATATGTGAGAAGAAACAATTATTATAACACAGAGGATGTGCCTCTCTCTCTGCTTGTCCAGTCTTTCATTCCTTCACCCTTCTCAATCCCAATTTTTGCAGAATTTCTCCATTTGAAGCTTATATATTCATGCGCTGGATATAATCCTCAGCCCTGGCTGCACACTGGTATCACTTGGAGAAGGTTTAAAGAATTAGCCCCAACTATTTATAAGTTAATCTCTGAAGTTAGACACCAGGTATAGATATTTTTAAGAACTCTTCAAGTAATTAAAATTTGGGTTAATAACCACTGCTTAAGAACTCAAACAAGGAAATGAATGCTGCTTCTCTACCAAGAAGAAATGAGTCACTGAAAGGCATTCTGACTATTTCAGAATTTCCAGAAATGTTTCATTCCTATTACTAATATTGAAGAGATAATATATTTGTGTAAAGGTTAAAAAAATAGATTCATTTTAGCTTGGTGTTAATATCTATGTCTATATTATGATGAAATGTGAAACATGAAATCAGGATTCAACCAAGAGTATGGTCTACTGTTATCTAAAAAAAGGAGGGCATATAGAAGATACAGTTAAAATTTGCTCTCTGGCATTCTATAGGCTAAATGAACTTGCTAAAAGTACACTAATACTTGTTAGACAACTAAATCCTCTGTGCATCTCCAAGACAAGAATTCTTAATCATTAAACACTTTAAGAGCTATATTGCAAGAAAAAGAAAGGGGAGCCAAATATTCACACGCCAGCCATCCTACTTGGACGCCACCTTCAGTGATCTAATCACAGTACTAAGGCAAATATAAAACAGAGAAGAAATTGCTGCCTCTGAAATGACGACCTTGTACTACGATTCTGCCAACAACTTAATTTAAGCAACTAGTTTGATTGTCTATGTCATTATCTAAAATTAAAAGAGCACAATACACTGATTGAATGACTAGTGGATTTTCAGTGTCACCTAGAAATAGGTTTAGGTAATAAAAATGAATCTATGATATTAAGAAAGTTGAAATGCAACAATGTGATGTTGGCATATAGAAATTTATATATCTTTTTTCACAACATATATATTATTTCAAAGTATTTTAAGTCATGGGAAGAAATCTCTTTGCAATTCTTTAACTTCTCTTTATGAATGAAGTCAAAAATCTTAACATTCTTGTCACAGATACTGGAAAAATCACTCCAATCATTCTTGATATAGCTTCATATATCTATAATAAAATTAATCTTTTATTGCCCATGTATTTCAGCATTTCTTAGCAAAATACCATAGAATTTTCTGCTACTGTGTCTACTTTTAATAAATAAAAACCATCAATTTTTCTAGGACTAAGCTCCTTAACTCTGTGTGGTGAGGAGCCCAATCATCTGCATTTTTAAAGAATAAAAATTGCTGATTAGTGTCACCCTTTAAGTTGCAAAGTTCTACATTATGGTGTCTGCACAGTGGAATTAGTGTGAAGATTAAATAAATCCATCTATATAAAATGATTAGTTCAGTGACTTTCAAATAGTGAGCTCTCATAAATTATTTTTAGTATTATGAAAGAATTTAAAATTATGTGGCCTAGTATATTTATTTTCCAGATGATATATGTTAACAAGATGGTTGAAATAACTTGTACAATGTCACATAAAATAGCCCCAGAGAAGTCTGGTTGTCCAGTGTTTCTTTGGCCATTGCTTTCTACCAACTGTGATCACATTACCCCACTTCCATCGTCTAGACTAGTTTTATACATTGGTCAAACTCATACATTGCTACCACCCTGGGAAACCTTTCCCAATTGCCCCAAATCTCTGTTGTCCCCTTGCTCCTTTGAACTGTTACATTTGTTCTCTTCTCTGCCAATTCTCTGGCACTTCTTATATGCACGTTTGTTGAAAATGTTTGAAATGTTTAAAACATATCCTTTAATGAATGAGCAGACTGATGTCTTTGTTATTTTGTGTACCTTTAATACTTTCTCCATAATCAATAAGTGATGATGATTGATTGGCCAAAATATTACTCATACATAGAATGACAATCACTCCATAATGTTAGCTGGGTACATTGTCCAGGAAAAGGTGAACACTCATGCTTTTTAAAAATAACTTTAAAAAATAGTGTATTTGCATTTCATTCATGGGTCCCTTTTAAAAAATAAAAAAAAGATAGTTTTTAGAACTGGAAAAGTGGAGTCTGAGTACCAAGGCCTACCATGTGTATATATGTGATGATCACTTTAATTTTCTTAATGTTCTTATGTATTAAATAAAGATGTTGCATGTACCAGCTTACCTCTTATGGTTCAAGTTGTATGATCTCTCTCTGATTTCAAAAGAGGTCACAAAATTCAATGCATGGCAAACCAGAATCACTTTGGGATATTTTCAGATTTACAGGAAAGAAATATGCAATTTCTTCCAGAAATAGTGAACAATGAATTGCAACTCTGTCAGTTGCTGCTGTTGAAAATAATTTTCTAATGTATTGAAGAGAAGGCTGATGGGAGAGAGAGACCCAGACAGAGAAAGAGCAAGAGAGAAAGGGAGACAGAGAGAGACTCAAACTCATCTGTTAACCTCGCTCCAACTTTCTATGAAACCCCTTGTAGCTGAGTCTTACAATTCAGTGGAAGGTCTTGTGTTGTTTGCCTTAGACTGTTTCAACTGGGAGTTTGTCACTTGCATCACAGTAAGACCTGACCAGTAAAATCTTTCTCTGCATGTTTTTGTGAAGTTTTTTATTGACCACCTGCTCTCCCGAAGGGTAACCTGCACCTGCGACCTCTGCACCTCAGCACTTTGGTGTCCTTGGTCTCAGACACCACTTTGCCACCCACTATCCTGCGGTGGCCTTTTGGGGGGTCTGAATGAAGCTGCTGCTATCCACGGTATCACCGAGACCAAGTCCTCCCCTTCATCCAGCAGGTGACGGTAGGTGGTGATCTCAGCCTACAGCTTGACCTTGATGGTCAGCGAGGGCTCCTACTCCTGGCGCTGCCCCTCTGCCGGATCTGTGCCAGCTCAGACTCCAGGTGCAACAGGGCCCCGTTGAACTGCTCCAACTGCATGATGTGGGAGGCCTCCACCTCTCGCAGGCTGTTCTCCGAGCTGGCTTTCAGTTTTTTTTCATGAAGTCCAGGTTGTTCTCCACGGAATGCACTGTACATCTCGGCACTTTGGGTGTCATCTCCGCAGCTCTGAACTTGGCAGACTGCATGGTGACCAGTATGGTGCTCTTCTCGGTCTGCTGGCACAAGTGCTTATCCATCTTCTCTGAGTTCTTCTGAGCCAGCTCACCATTCTGTGCCTGGATAACTGCCAAGATCTTGCTGAGCTCCTGAGATTTGGGGCATCTACCTCCATGACCAACCCAGAGCTGGCAGTCTGGGCTTGTAGGCCTTTTGCTTCCTTCATGAAGAGCAGCTACTCCTTGAGTCTTGTTGTCTGTCTCCAGCTTCAGCTGGGTGACACTGGTGTCATCAGTAACATTGTGGTGCCCATTGTTGTCGCTCTCAATGGAATAGATGTATGGCCAGCTCTGTCTCATACTTGCCTTTAAAGTCATCAGCAGCAAGACAGGCTTTGCCCAGTCTGCAGAACGATGTGGGCATTGTCCACAGAAGTTTCGAAGATCTGAGCCCTCAGGTCCTTGAGGGTCTTGAAGTCATTCCCCAGTTTTTTACCTGGTGTCCCTTCTTCTTCAGGTGTTCCTGGATTTTGCTCTCCAGTTTCCAATTCTCAGTCTCATGGCTCCTCACCCTGTCCAGGTAGGAGGCCAGGTGGTCAGTCGTTCAGCTCTTGCTTGGTCTCCTTCTCACTCTGGATGCCCGCTAGACTCCCGGATGTCCCTGTGGCCAGAACCCTGCACCCTGGTGGAGCGGGAACCGAGATCCAGCAGTCTGAGCTGTGGGCACTTACTGGTCTAGTTGCTGGTGGGCTGGAGGCTGGACAGCTGCATGGAGCCCAGGGACCTGTAGTTGGTAAAGAAGATGATAGAGCAGGTGGTGAAACCCATGGCAACTTGGAGGAGAGCAAGATGGCAGGACTCACGTTCTCATTTTTGTGGATTTAATGTAATTATTATGCATTGAAATATTTAGTGAGCAGCTATCACTCATTATTTTTAGCGTTTTTTTCCACTTTTCATATTTTTTTATGATCAATATTTTTTATTATGATATTGAGGGGGTACAGTTAAGAGTTAGGTATACAAATATGTTTTGTTCAGGCACCCTTGTTGGTAAGAGGTGTCTCCCCGTACCCAGACAGATATTTACTACCGTTAAACCCATCTCCCTTCCCCCCCATAGTTTCCCACCACTGTCAGTCATTTTCTTATAGTATTCTCCATTGGATGTTCAACATCCACTATATGAGTGTGAACATGTGATACTCAGATCTTTGTTTCTGTGAGAGGTCACTCAGTATTATTGACTCTAGTTCCATCCAGGTTGCTATGAAATTCATGATTTTGTTCTTTTTTATGGCTGCGTAGTATTCTGTCGTATATATGCAACATATTTTTAAAAACCAGTCCTCTTTTGATGGACAGCATGGTTGCTTCCAGGTTCTTGCTATTGTGAAGAATGCTACGATAAAAATATGTGTGCAGGTATCTTTTTTACAGAGTGATTTGAGTTCTTCAGGATATATTCCCAGTAGAGGGATTGCGGAGTCATATGGGAGGTCAATATTTTGAGCTTTTAGGAATCGCCATACTGTTTTCCACAGAGCTTGCACTAGTTGCACTCTCACCAACAGTGTAGAAGTGTTCCCTTTTTGCCACACACTCTCCAGCAACCGTTATTTTTTGTTATTGATAATTGCCATTCTGACTGGAGTTAGGTGGTATCTCAGTGTGATTTTGATTTGTATCTCTCTGATGGTTAGTGAGTTTGAACATGTCTTCATATGTCTATTGGCTGCTCGGATGTCTTCCTTTGAGAAGTGTCTGTTCATATCTTTTGCCCATTTTATAATGGGATTGTTTGCTTTTTTCTTTTTAGCATATTTGAGTTCCTTGTAGATCCAAGATGTTAAGCCTTTGTCAGACTTGGAGTTGGAAAATACTTCTTCCCAGTCTGTAGGCTGTCTCCCTGCTCTCTTGATGGTTTCTTTGACTTTGCAGAAGCTTGTCAGTTTAATGAGGTCCCACTTATCTATCTTCTCTCTTATGGCCTGTGGGTTTTGGGTTTTGTTCAGGAATTGGATGCCAGTTCCGATTTCCATGAGGGTATGTCCTTCATTTTCTAAGGTCCTTATGGTTTGAGGTTTTACATTTAGGTCTCTGATCCATTTAGTGTTAATTTTTGTGTATGGGATAGATAGGGGTCCTGTTTCATTCTTCTGCATTTGGTCAGCCAATTTTCCCAGCACCATTTACTGAATAGGTTCTCCTCTCCCCAGTGGTGGTGGAGGCTTTGTCGAAGATGAGTTGGTGGAGAAATTAAGGTTTTGCTTCTGGAATCTCAATTCTATTCCATTTGTCTAAATTCCTGTTCCTGTACCAATACCGAACTGTTTAGATGACTGTACCTTTATAGTAAAGTTTGAATTCTGGTAATGTGATATCACCTGCCTTTTTTTTTTTTTTTTTTTTTTGCTGAGAATTGTTCTGGCTATTCTTGGTCATTTGTGTTTCCATATGAATTCCTGTGTTGTTTTTTCTAAGTCTGAGAAAAATGTTGCTGGTAATTTGATGGGTATTGCATTAAATCTGTAGATTGCCTTAGGTAGGATGGACATCTTCACAATGTTGATTCTGCCAATCCATGAGCATAGGATATTTTTCCACTTGTTTGTGTCATCTTTGATTTGTTTGAGCAGTGTTTTGTAATTTCCATTGTAAAGGTCTTTCACTTCTCTGGTTAGTAAGATGCCAAGGTATCTCATTTTTTTGTGGCTATTGTGAATTGAACTGTGCTTTTTATTTGGGATTTTGTTTGTCTATTATTGGTGTAAAGAAATGCGATTGTCTTTTTCACATTTATTTTATTTTATATCCTGAGACTTTGCCAAAGGCCTTTATCAGTGTAAGGAGGTTTTTGTCAGATTATCTTGGGTTTTCAAGGTACACAATCATGTCATCTGCAAGGAAAAATAACTTAACTCCCTCTTTTCCTATTTGGATACCCCTGATTGCCTTCTCTGATTGCTGTTGCCAGGTTTTCCAACACTATATTGAACAGAATGGATGAGAATGGGCATCCTTGTCTTGTTCCAGTTTTCAGGGGAAATGGTTCCAATTTTTGTCCATTTAGGAGTATGCTGGCTAGGGGTTTCTCATAGATGGTTTTTACTATTTTGGGGTATGTTCCCCATATGCCTAGATGTTCAATGTCTTTATCAAGAAAGGGTGCTGGATTTTATCAAAAACTTTTTATGCATCTAATGATATAATCATGTGGTTTTTGTTTTGACATCTGTTGATGTATTTAATTATTTTTATGGTTTTATGAATTTTGAACTAGCCTTAGGATGAAACCTACTTGATCATGATGGATGATTTTTGAGATGTGTTGTTGAATCTGGTCTGCTAGGATCTTGTTGAGAATTTTAGTATCTATGTTCATCAAAGATATTGGCCTGTAGTTCTTTCTTTGTTGGGTGTTCACCTGGCTTGGGTATCAATGTGATGTTAGCTTTGTAAAACAATTTGGGGAGAGTTTCATCTTTCTCTATTGCCTGGAATTCCTTCAGTAGAATTGGTATCAGTTCCTCTTTAAATGTCTTTTAGAATTCTGCTGGAAAGCCATCTGGTCCAGGGTTTGTTTTTTTTTTGTAGGTAGTTTTCTTATTACATACTCAATTTCCTTGATTGTTATTGGTCTATTTAGTGTCTCAATTTCTTTTTGTTTCAACCGAGGCAGGTTGTGTGATGACAGAAATTCCTCCATTTCCTTAAGGTTTCCAACTTTGTTTCCATACAAGTGTACATAAGAGTTTCTAATGATCTTTTGTGTTACTTCAAGGTCAGATGCGACTTCATCTTTTGTGTTTCTGATTGTGCTTATTTGGTTTTTTCTCTATTTTCTTTGGTCATTGTAGCTAGGGGACCATTGATCTTGTTTATCCTTTCGAAGAACCAGCTTTTTGTTTCATTGAATTTTTGTATTATCTTTTTGTCTTCTATGTCCTGGATTTGGGCTTTAATTTGGTGATCTGAATTCTGCTGCTGAAATTAGGGTTTTTGTGGTCTTGCTTTTCCACCTTCCTTAGGTGGCTTGTTAGGCTGTTAATTTGTGATCCTTCCATTTTCTTCATGTGCATTTGTAGGGCTATAAATTCCCCTCTTACTACAGCTTTCATGGCATCCCAGAGAATTTGATAAGGTGTTTCTTCATTTACATTTGTTTCCAGGTACCTTTTGATCTCTGTTGATTTCATCATTGACCCAGGAGTTGTTTAGCATCATGCTGTTAGTGTCAATGTCTTTGTGGGTTGGGGGAGACCTTGTTGGTGTTATTGTTTGTTTTTATTCCACTGTGGTCTGAGCAGGTGCATGGTAAAATTTTTGTCCTTTTAAATTTGCTTATGCTTGATTTATGGCCAAATATTTGGTCAATCTTAGAGTACGTTCCATGTGGTGATGAGTAGAATGTGTATTCGGTGGTCTTTGGATCGAGGGTTCTGTAGGTATCAATGAGGCCCATTTGATCAAGAGTCACATTGCGGTCTCAGATCTCATTGCTGATTTTTTGTCCTGATGAGCTGTCTAGCATTGTGAGTGGGGTATTAAATTCCCCAGCTATGATGGTATTAGAGTCAATATATTTTTTCAGTTTACCTAGGAGCTGCTTTATGAAAGTTGGTGCTCCTATGTTGGATGCGTATATGTTTAGAATGGATAATTCTTGTTGATGAATTGAACCTTTTATTATTATGTAGTGGCCTTCTGTATCTTTTAAAATTTTTGATAGCTTAAAGGGTATTTTGTCAAAGATTAAGATCATGAATCCTCCTTTCTTTTGTGTTCCATTCGTCTGAAAATTGTTTCCCATCCTCTTACTTTGAGTCTGTGAGTGTCCTTTCTAGTGAAGTGAGTTTCTTGAAGGCAATAGATTATTGCCTGGTGATGCTATATCCATTTTGCCATTGTATGTCTTTTCAGTGGTGCATTTGGTCTGTTCACATTTAAGGTAATTATTGAAATGTGATCGTTGATCCCTATCATAATGTTCTTACAGAGTTGTTGTTGTTCTTTCTGTTTGTGTGTTGTCTTTTTTTTGGTTCTGGAGTCGGTTCATGTGTGTTTGTAATCTTTTGCCTGTACTCTTGTGAAGAAGGTTGTTGGTTTTTTTTTTCTTTTTCTTCTGTGTTCAATACTTTCTTAAGTGTTTCTTGTACAGTTGGTCTGGTGGCAGCATAGGTTCTTAGGTATTGGATATCTGGGAAAGATTTCAATTCTCCCTCCCTGATGAAGCTTAGCATGGCTGGGTAGAATATTCTTGGATGAAATTGTTTATCTTTTAGAATGTTGAAGATAGGGCTCCAAGCTCTCCTAGCCTGTAGTGTTTATGTAGATAAATCTGCTGCTATTCTAATTGGTCTTCCCTGGTTGTTAGTCTGACCTTTTTCTCTTGTTGCCTTTAGGATTTTTTCTTTTAAATCTACTTTTTTTAGATGAATTGTTATGTGTCTGGGAGTTGGTCTTCTCATTTTTTGTCTTTCAGGGGTTCTCTGAATCTCCTGTGTTTGAATTTTTTCATCCCTGATGAGATGAGGGAAGTTTTATTGAATGATTTCATGAAATGTTTGTTCCAGTGTGGCCTCTGTTTCTCTCTCTGCCTCAGGAAGGCCAATTACTCTTAGGTTAGGTTTCATGAAGTGATCATTCATCTCTTGAAGGTTTTTTCTGTCTTTTTAGCTTCTTTTGCATGTTTTTGACAGTTTGGGTTAGTTTTGTGCTTTTGTCTTCAAGCTCTGAGAGTCTTTCTTCTGCTTGGCTAATTCTGCTTTCCATGCTTATTAGTTTGTTATTTATATCCATCACAGTATTCTTAACTGCTGTTATTTCTGACATCAGCTCCTTCTTTTTATCCTCTTGTCTCTCTTCAATTTTTTTAAATTCTCTATATTAATGTCTTGATGTCTGTGTTTGTTGCATGCGACCAGTCATTCTGGGGGCTCTTCATTGTTTGTGTTCCAGAATCTGCTTTCTCAGTGTCTGATCTCCCAGGGGTCTTGTGAGATCTATATTCTTCTTTTGGTTTTTCTTCATTTGTGCGTTTATCCCCCCCTACTTTTTCCTTCCCTCTATGTCACTATCTTCTTTAATTCTGTTATTTAGGGGTAGAGCGGTTGTTTTTACTTCTGTTTGTTCAATCTCTTATTTTTCTTTATGTATGCCTTTTTCTTTGTTGAATTCTGGAGTTGCACTGTTGTTTGGGGGTGGTCCTTTTTGAAGTTTTGAGATTTACTTAAGGGGGGAACTGTGATTCAAAATCTATCTGCAGGTCTTGGTATCCGGTGACAGGTGTATGGATCATCTGAAGCCCAGTTCCCACTGCCCTGGAATCTGTCCATGTAGCTGGGCTGTAGGTTTACTCCCTGAAATAAAATGAGGTTAGCAGATAGAAGAGAATGGAGTAGACAGTGGGGAGAAGAGGGGTGTGGAGAGAAAGAGGAGTAAGGGGGAAGCAGATGAGTGTATCAACAAATGGAGAGAGAGACTTAAATTGAAATAGGTAAAAATAATAGACCACGGCTACAGAGTAACCAACTCCCATACAAAAATACTAAAACATACAATAATGCTAACATACAAGCTAACCAACCACCTTATTGGTGTGCTGTTCCTCTATACAAAGGTATGGTTTACAGAGAGGAGAAAAGAGAAGAAAAGGAAGAGAAAAAAAGGGAACAAAACAGTAGGAATAGAATCAAGTCATTAAACTAACAGATCCAATTGAGTACACTATGAGACTTTTCGTTTAAGTCCAATTGTCCTTTAAGCTATGATTTCTAGCTGTGTTCTCAGGCTGGTAAATTTGTTTAAAGTTAGGGTTAGTTGCCCCTGACCTGCTGTGAAGGGTAGTTTAGATCACCACTCAGTTCACCACTCAAATCTGGCCTGTGTCTCTTTTTCAAGTTTGTTTTTCCTGTTTCAGTGTTGTTAAATTGAATTGTCAATAGGTGGTACTATCTTACCACTCCAGATGGTCTTTATCTCAGGTGGAACCGGACAGGAGCCAGGCAGAGGCCGGAGATGGAAGCCTGCCTCAGGGCACATGGGAGGAGACCCATGGCTGGCAGGACGTCATGGTGGCAGCAGAGGTGACAGCGATTCCAGCAGATGTTGCCTGCAGGGGCTTCAATGACTGAAGTTGTGGATCACCTCAGGCACAGGTGGCGTGATGTGCTACAGCCACCACTGAGGCAGCGGCAGCAGTGGCAGCTGCTGTGTCTGCAGCTGCAGTGGCTGTCCAGACCACCACGATGCCCCAGTGGTGGCCACGGCTGAGCTCTGTGTGAAGAGCTGTCTGCTGATGATGGAATCTTCAGCCCCTGGGGAGAAAGCCAGAGACCCTCTGTGTTCTCCTTTGCAGAGGGTCTCATAGACCAGGCTGCCCCATTGCCATCTTGCTGGAATTAATTTTCTTATTTTATAATCCTTTTCATGTTCAGATTTAAATATCCTCAGAAAATACATAAAGGAATTATGCAGATAATATAAAAGCCAAAATATAATATTATAATCTAAATCCATTTGCTCTCACATGCAGAACAACATAACTCACCTGTCTAAAATGATTGGTGTTTTATTAAAGTAGTACTTTTCCCCTACAAAAAAGAAAAAAAGTCTTAATAATTTTGGATATGTGCATGGACAGAATTGATAGCCTATATATGAATACATGCCTATTTTTTCATTGTATATAAAAGAAGTTAAAGAATAGTGCTTGAAAAGGACTATAACTGAGGCTTTGTACAGATTATAAACAATATAAAGACAATTCAATTTTTTTAACAATTACATGAGTGAGACAGTGGAGTCAAGGAAGTATAATGAACTAAGGAGAAATTTAGCATAAAATTCTTGAAGACTTTATATGAATTATCTGACACCAAAAAGAGAACAGGATTGACAACAATTAAAATGTTGATTATAATCTACAGACAGCAATAATGGATAAGAGGATTTAGATTCTTGCCAAAATAGACAGAACTATTCATCCTTTACGTGATTAATCAGACCATCGGAGATAGTTGATTAAAACAAGGATTTACTTAAAAGCAACTTTAAGGGAACCCTGGTGATTATATGTGAAATATTTAAAGAAAAAAATAACATGTCCTGGTATTATGTAACAATGATGCATTTTCCTGAGTATCTGGTATAACTTAATAGATGACTACAAAGTGATGAAACTCTATAATGGTTAGTGGTTTTATAACTCTAATTCAAGAAGAATTAATTTGAAATTTCTCTGGAAATTATAAATTGACTAAAGTTGAAACCATTCATTAAACTTGTATTTACATATTTTTGTATTTCAAAAGTATGATAGAGAATTGCCAATAACAATGTAGTGAAGAATCACAGAGTTTTATAAAAATGACTCTAGAAATCATGTGGTTCATATTCTTACTTTTACAGATAATGACACTAAAGCCTGAAAGGGAATAAAAATGTCCTGTTGGTTTCAAAGAATTAGTAGAAAAACTGGAGGAAAAAGGTGGATGTGCTGTTTTTCAGACTATAGTGAATATTATTTTTGCTCCACCCAGTTTCCTTCTATTGTGAGTAGAACTGTCTCATCTCAAAAGAAATGTTCAAAATCCTAACCCCCATTACCTACAAATTCAGTCTTTGCAATGTAATAAAGTTAAGATGAGATCATACTGGATTACCACAATGGACCCTAATCCAATGACTGGTGTCCTTAGAAGAAGAGGAAGATTTGGGAATAGAGACAGGCACAGGGGATGGCAAATGTGAAGGCACAGGCACTTAGGAAGAAGACCATATAAAGACACAGAAACTGGAATGATATGCCTATGAGCCAAGAAGCACCAATGACTCCTGGCAACTACTAGAAGCAAGGAGAGAGGCAAGGAACAGATTGTTCCTCAGAGTCTCCACAAGGAACCTGTCCAAAGCCACAAGAGCATGGCTTCCCCAGGCTTGGGGGTTTAACCCTCACCTCAGTATGTCTAGATTGCAAACCATTGAGTCAAAGAAAATCATTCTAGGTTCTTAAGATTTCGTGTTGTTTGCCTTGTTGGGTTTGGGTTTGACTGGGATCTGCCATTCCTCCTTTCTTTCCTGTTTCTCCCCTTTTGGAATGGGAATGTCTCTTCTATTTCTGTCCCATCCTTGTGTTTTGGAAGTGTATTGCATGTTTGACTTTATAAGTTCACAGTTGAAGAGTCATTTGTCTGAGGATGAATCCTACTATGAGTTTGTTTCAGATTTGATTTTGATGAGACCTTGAACTTCATTATAAAGTTAATGCAGGAACTAGTTAAGATTTTTGGCGCTATTGGGATAAAATGGATGTATTTCATGTGTGAGAAGGGGGAATTTTTGGTGGAACCAGCAGCAAATCTTTCTGGTGTGAATGTTTGTCTTCCCTCAAAATTCATTGTATGAAAATTAATCCCCAGCGCTATAGTATTAAGAGGTTGGACCTTTCAGCACCATTATAAATGACTTTAGTGCCTTTTTAAAAAGTGGTCTAAGAGAGGAAATCTCCCTCTACATACAGACAGTGTTACAATTTTTGGTTTTTACTTTCATATATATATTTTTAAACTTAGGGGAAAAATAATCCTGTATGTATTCTCCCAAATCCTGACCAATTCTCTTGCTTTCCCATCATTGCTGACATACTACATTCTCCTCTGACATAATTTGTTTACAGCCTGAAGAATGTCCTTGTTCACCCTTCCACTTGGTATTCCCCATTTATCCCATTTATTTATAGAGAATGTGTTCCAGGACCCTCAGCAAATGACTGAAACTTCAGATAGTACTATATCCTTTGACGGCTTGAGGTGCAACAGCAAAGCTAGCACAAAGTTCTTTTTCCATCTCCACTATTTCACAGACACAGGATTTGTTCTTACTTATTCTAGGTCTATGCAAGCTCAGCCTACAATTTTTTTTCCCTTAGTAAGTCGAGAACTTTTATTTTTTCACTTAAAGGAAGCACTTCAAGGCTCCTCTTTGGCATATCCGAATTGCCAGCATCACTTTCCTTGCACTTGAAGAGCAGTACAATATCAAATAAGTGTTATGTGGACACAAAGCACTGCAGTACCATGACAGTCTAACTGATAAAACCGATGACTATGTAGCAACTAATGGGCAGTCAACTTGAACAATGTGGGGTTTGCAGACACAAGGATGAGTCAAGCTCATGGCAAACGCGTTCGTCATGTTACTCAGAATGGTATGCAAATTAAAACTGAAACCACAGAAAATGAAACCATGGATACAGTGAACTATTGCATGTGAAGCAACATACAAAGTTGTAGGGAGAAGCTGCCACCTATGAGGAACAAATTCTCACCAGACATGGAATCTGCCAGCACCTTGTTCTTGTACTTCCTAGTCTTCAGAACTATAAGAAATAAATATTGGTTGTTCATATGCCACCTGGTTTATATTGCTTTTGTTACAGCAGTTTAAACAGATTCAGCAGGTAGGCATGGCCGATACTTTCTCACCCTTTTAAACTATTAAATATAAATTGTATTTTTTGTCAGAATAGAACTAGTTATCTTTAAAAAATGTAATCTGACAAATTATCTCTTTTAATTGGTATGCTTAGGCTATCTATATTTACTATAAATACTGACAGGGTTGAATTTAGGGCTTTCATTCTGTTATGTTTCTGTTTGTCCTCAATAATTTCTGTTTTTTTCCCCTGCCTTTTAAAAACGATTTGAGACCCATACCTTCTCCTGCACATGAGAAGATCAAATTCTTCAGGAAACTTACACATGACTGGGTTGACAGCATTCCCTACACCTCCTTCTTCAAGCATAATTACTCACTGACTTTCCTCCAAGGTTGGCATGCTATCTTTGAATTGCTTCCGGATGTACACTTGAGTCTGAGAGCATTTGAGTGTTTTTGTTTTCTTTTTTTTACACAGAACATGGTTAAGAACTGCTTGTGAACTGAAGTTCTTCATAGAGTCATTTGTATGAGAGCAGATCATGGACAATGAATAAATGCACACTTTTGACTATAACCCTGAGCAGTGAAAGATGACTGCCTATTGCACAGAAACAGGAATACCATGTTAAAATAGAAGAAAAAATTTTTTGTTTGTTTATTTGGGGGAACATTGTAAATAATGTTTATAATACTTAAATACATTTGGTTGTTACTAGAGAGATCTAATATGAAGGGTAGTTTTTCGTTATTTAAAACCACATGGAAAAAATATGAGACATATTTATAACACAAGAACTACAGTGCCTGGATACATTCTTCAGCATTTGGCAGTAAATGTGCTAAAACCAAAGTAAGGACTGAATGACAGTGACAGTTGTGTTTTATAGTAATAGAATGTGAGAGTTAGAATCTTTGGACAAAGTTAGCATTTGTCATTTGCCTGTTCTGGCTTTTACCAAGTTGTACCTCGAAATCACATGTTCGCTTTTTTCACTGGTTATATTAAAGAGAGAGCTATTATTTCTAGATATCTACACCTTTGACAAAATGAGCTGCTTGTTTTGAAATCAGCTGAATTCACTAAATTGTAATGTTGCCAGTGTTTTCAACATGGTAGAATTGATAACAG